>NC_091573.1:37578222-37595722 GCF_042767895.1 Penaeus vannamei
TATGATTTTACTGCTAATTTGTTTTCGTTCAATGTTCTTGTGCACTGTCTTCTTCACTAAATAACAAGGTAGAACTTCATCTGGCACGAGATTCTGGAGTTCGAGTGCTTGGGCACCCGAATTTACAGGCGCGGAGGATTTTGACACTGCTGAAAAGGAAGGAAGAACAATGTCTTGCTTAGGAGACTGAAGGCCAATTCTTAGTAAATGAGCTCATCCTGCCTATTAAGGGTCCGAGAGAGTTGGGCTGAGTATTCTGAGCAGCTTGGACGCGAATGGTGTGGTGATCCTACTGCCTAATCCCCCATCAGTCAGGAACCTCTTATCCAAGCGAAAGTTATGGAAGCGATTTTCAGACTGATGGGTATAGAAGCAGCGGGTGTTTGCGGCATCCCTGCTTTAAGTCTGAAGGTGATCCCATAGTTTGAAGGGTACATACTGCCCTGCGTTATCGAGGTGTCTGGTACGAATCCTTGATGAAATCTTGGGCATCCCACTATGCAAGGGGAAGAGGGGTCGCTCGGACCGCAGTGATCGTTGAGGCATTACACTACTCAGCATACCAGGCAACTTGCTTTCATTCTTCTGAGATTTATTATAGACTACGTACTGAGGCACCAGAAATCATAACAATTTGAATTCCTGCCTTGTACTTACGCTTTGAGTATGTGCAGAAAGCCATCGTGAGTTGGTGCGAGAGTTTAAGCAGGCATTTGGCTCAGTTAAATGTGTCACTGAGAGATCCTGAGACAGAATGCTAACAAAGATTGGATAAATTGCATTTTTTTTTTTACTGATACTGGAAGTGCTATAAATAGTTTTTTTTTTATTGATACTGGAAGTGCTATAAAGTGTGGTGAGGGTACGTATCGCTTTTCTGTGAATTTGGGAGTAAGATGGGCATGTTCTTGCATCAGCACGTTTCAACACATGCATGGACTAGATAATGGGCAGAGCTGTCATCCAATAGCCAATGCGAAGCAGCAGCGGGTAATAGCAAGACAGCCGCTCCTGGCTTTGCTGATAAAACTGCTATCTTATCAAAGTCTCTGGAGACCCTAACGGGCGCCCTTGATGCATTTAGCCGGAACGTGAAGGTCCTCGAGTGTAGAGTTCTCTTGGACAAAGACGAAGATCAAGAACTTTGTGGATCTGCCAGGAGAATCATTAGTACAATGGAAGTAACACCTTTGGAATAGAAATACAGAGGCAGCTGTTGCATCACACTCATCAATTTCACTTTTTCTCCGGGCAATATCGCTGATAGTAAGATTTACTGGAAAACCTCTGCATGGAGTTTCGGCTATTTTTTTCACTGATGGAAGGCACAGTGAAGCTAATATTTTCTCGTGAAAACAAACCTCAAAATGAGTACTGGAAATTTACTTAAGGATCATAACAAATGGCTATGTAATTCCTAAGATTGTCTAACAAGTAGAACACCAAATATAATCATATAGCATTTACAGACCAAGAGCCCAGTTTAAAGATATTCCCACATGAGCCTCAGGGGAAAAGTACCAGCTTCTATAAATACATTTCTCATTCCATTAAGAAGAGCAAGGGTTAACACCGAGATCATAAAATATGCAGAAGTATTGCCTTTACGTTTCTAGTCTATATAGGCTAACGATTTTCAGTCCTTATTGACCTCCTCCTTATCCATCGACACCCAGGGGAAAGGGTAGTTAACTTGTCCTATATATTTCTCAATGGTGCCCCCACCCCCAATCCCTTGCCCGTTGTTGTCGTGGGGAAGGCCCAATGCAGGGATCTCCCCTGCCTAGGGCCTCAGCCCTCGACAACTAATTTTACATGGTCTTTTCCCCCTCCAGCTTTTTGTTTCCGTCCCTTCTCCAAGCCCTTCTAGCCCTTACCCCCCTACAGGGCACTGGGGGGGGGTGGACTGTTTATTTCCCTTTACATAATCAAGGCTTCCCATGGCCACTAATGAAGATGTAATACCCCTATTAGGGGCAATGAGGCTTGCCCCTTCATCAAATAGCCCCACCGGCTCCCCGACCCCAGGCTCTCCTTTGACCGTGACTCCGAACACTAAAACTACTACCCACTCCTCAATGCCTACTAGTGCATTACCCACCCAAGCAGAGACTCAATCTCCAGAAGACATTCCTACCCTCCCAACTTCCTCGAATTCATCAACTCTTCCCTTACAACCTTCTTCATCAAACACCCCAACCTCCCTTATTACCTTACAGTCTTATTCTCCATCTCTCCGTAATACTACCCCCCTCAACAACACTCCCGCTTTCACACGCTCCCGTCCTTCTACCACCACCAACCACCAACTCCATTTAGCCCAGCTAAATGGGACCGATTTTTCGTGATCCCCCTTACAGCTCCTTACTCAGGCAACACTCTTCTCTTTTAACAATGTCTTCAAAAACAGAGTAGACAGAGTCCCTTTCCGTACCCAATGCAATCGCTCCCATCTCGTAACAGTCAGATCTGAAGCTGGAGCTATAGCATTATCAAAACTAACTGATCTCTCTGGCAACCCCATCCCTGCAGAACCTCATCCAACTCTTAATATTTGTACCGGAACTGTCTCTATCTCCCCAGCAAACTACCCAGTCGATACCAAAGGTTGGTCAGATTGTGGAGAAGACTTGCTTGGTTGCCTCAAAGACCAGGATGTGATATCAGTACATTGCTACTCCATTCCTCCTAGAGGTCATCAAAAGAAACCCACCAACATTGCCACAATTACTTTCAGTACACATGACCCCATTCGTTTCTACATTAGTGGACAATCCTTCCCTGTTCAACCATACCAACCTCTTCCCCGTAAATGTCAAAATTGTTGGCGATTTGGACATCCTGCCAAACACTGCCGCTCCACAGAACGATGCCCCCTCTGTGCCCAACCCGGTCATAACAGATCAAACTGTTCAGCATAAACACACACGTGCTAACTGCGGCGGCCCCCATAATGTATTTTATAGATGCTGTCCCACTTACAAGTTCGAGTCTGAGGTAGCAGCTCTCAGATACAAAAATGGTCTCACTCTATGTGAAGCC
Organism: Penaeus vannamei; assembly: GCF_042767895.1. Classification (NCBI taxonomy): domain Eukaryota; kingdom Metazoa; phylum Arthropoda; class Malacostraca; order Decapoda; family Penaeidae; genus Penaeus; species Penaeus vannamei. The sequence continues at coordinate 37,581,265 of NC_091573.1, forward strand.
AGACAGGAAGCATGCCGACAAGGTTTCTCTTATACTCCCTAATCCAGTAATGCCGCTCGCTCTACCCCTCCCCCTCCACCTCAAGATGTTCCTACACCCTCCCCTATACCTACTTACTTCCCCACTTCCACCACTTCCACTTCTACATTCAACCAATATCAACCACAGCTCCAATCTCAACTACAGCCCCAACACCATCCCCTCTCCCTCTCCGCACTACCCGCAGACAAACTAAACGTTCCACCACTTCTTCCCCTACCGCACACTCACCTCCACCTACCTTTACCTTTACTCCTCAGACACCAGTCTCCTCTCCCCTCCTCATAAGAAAACCTTTGTCCCACAAAACTCTCCAACCAACTCCACTGCAGAAACTATGGAAGACATTCAAAGATATATGCTTGAGACACAAGATCCCATAACTCATGCTCCCTCCACACTTAAAGTGATTGCCGATACCCACACCCCTCCTACTCATATTTCCCCTACACCCCTTCCTCCTACTCCCTCTCAACACAACCTAACCCCCTCAATTCCGTCCACCACCGATATCCATCCTCCTACCATTAATATTCCCCCACACCACTTCCTTCTACTCCCTCCCAACACAACCCAACCCCTTCAACTCCAACTATACGCACATTCTCCCTCCCTCCATCCCCTCTATCCTTTCCACTCCCTCCCGGATACACACGGGACTCACTCATGTCACAACAATGCCCTACCCCAGATTCCCTACCTCCTGATACCCCTCCTTTACACCCCCTAGCTCCCCCCCCCCCCCGATTCCCCAACACATACTGGCGCTTTCACTCATATAATAACTAAGATATAGCTCTCCTGCACTGGAATATTCGCGGTTTCCGTTCTCACAGACCAGACCTACGTCACATCCTTGCTTCTTATAACAACGTGTTCTCCTTCCTCAGACGCATAAATATCCTTCACTTGATCTAATTCCCTTACCTAAACCACCATAACCCTTTCCCTCATCAACACCCTTATCCAACTTCAACTTTCCAACATTAGATAGTTGACGCATAGCAGCTATCACCTGACATCACCCTTTACTATACCTTCCTATAATGCTATATGACCTTAATGCCTAGCACATTTATTTTGCTTTTAACCATTAACCATTAACCATTCTCAGTGCTGGATTCCATACTCTGCCAGTCTGCGACACTTACCCTTATAATCACTCCTTGTCTTTCATATTTCTTTGGCTGAGGCTGTTGAGGTATGATTTATTTCAGTTTGTAATATGTACCTAAAATAGTAAGCAGCCATAAGTTTATTGGTGTATTGTGAGCAAGTGTGTGTTGCTCTTTGTTAATCAAAAGTTTTCAATTGTCTTTGCATTCTATCTTTAAAATCTGTGGGGGAACCGTCAAGTGCAGATAAAGGGACATGAAGGGAAGAACTAATTTCCTGAAGGAGCATGGTAGTAAATGGGTTAAGAACCACTCATATAATTTAACGATCAAGTGTTCCTAAAGTAAAAATTCAAATATTGATATCTGAGTAACCTGGTAAAATAGACAGGGGCATTAGTTACTTTTTTTGTACAGGATCAGTTAATACAAAGCTCTCATACTTTTTTATAACCCATTTGTCCTTCAACTTATTGTGAATGGTGTTACAGGAACATTAATTCATTGCTGCCAGGTAAATCTACTATCAACTGTAGGATTCCTTTATGATGTTTATATGCACATCGATGGCCACCAAAGAGCCAAATGGTATGCCCATGTAACCTAACCGATTTCCCCATTCAGGATTTTTTGTTACTTATATTGATATTATTATCATTGACATTTTGATTATCAAAATATTATTGACACTACTAAAAGTAATAAAAAAATAAAAGAGTAATCATTAAAAAAAAAATAGAAAACAGGTGATATACATAGGACTAGTAATTGACGCCTTGGTGATTAACAGCTGTGGAGCCATCCATGTGTATAAACAATCAATAGATAAAACAACACTCTGGACAGTATCATTTGGTCAATATTATTCTAACCAGGCTTCTTATTACTCACTATTACTCACATGGCCCAATGAAATTCTCAGTCAGTTTTACAGTTTATTAATATATATATTATCACATACATAACAAATTGAAAATGTCATAGTTCATAAACCTGTCAAGACAAATATATAAGCAATCTTTATAGCATTTCCAGTCATTTTCACCATACCTGCTTTAGTGGCAAAAACATACATTTTCTGAAAGCTACATATTTTCACTCAATACAATATCTCTTTCCAATTACGGACACATACAGATCTCAATCTGTCTCCATTCCACCATCATCGTCATCATCTTCATCACTATCATCATCCATACCCTCATCATCATCATCATCATCGTCGTCATCATCATCAGAATCCGATTCAAACCATTCCAGATCCTCCTTGTTCAGGGCGATGATGGTCTGCCATTCTTCCAATTTGCTTAAGTCTGAAATATAAGGAAATTAGTCTTAACTCACTGCAATCTTAGACTATTTATCCGATGCCAGCCGAAATGGCATGGATGGACATGCTATGCTGACTGTGAATTTCGTTCATTGATTGTCTTTACACACAGATGGCTCTCTAAGTCATACAGGTGGTTCCACAAGCCCTTAACTAAATCACAAATGAGTCAATTAATAGTACTACCCATCTCATCTGTTTACCTTTTCCCTTGATTTTCAGAAATATTTTTGGTCTTACATTTTTATTAGTAATATCAAATGACATCAACATTAAGATGGCAAATAAAATACATAGGAAAAAAATGAAAATACATCAGCCACATGATCCAACACCACTTGAAAGCTTGAAACATGTAACTTTCCTTACCTAGAGCATAAAAATCACCCAGAGTGAGCTGCTTGTCACCGTCCTCATAGATGCCCCCATAGAGGTACAAGATTCCCTTTTTGACAACCATCCCTGCATTGATTCTGGGTGGAGGCATGAAGACCTCTGAGCTCTCACCACCTGATGCCTCGTCTCCTTTGTCTGTACTACTGCTAGAGGGACCCACTGTTACCTGCCAAAGTATGGGTGGAAATGTATTAAAATTGACAGATAATTCTTTAATTCTTTTAGATACTTTTCAGCATAACTGTACTAGAAGAATAGAAAGGAATACACACAAACAGTTATCCATCTAATATTTCAAGAGAATAAAGATTCCTTTTTTTGGTAATTTTGCTAAAAATTGGTAAAATCAAACCACAGAAAATAATAACACAATCATCAAATTATCAAGGAAATGCAAAACTGCAACAGAAAGACACATTTTAGTTTTACCCTATGATGATGTAAATAAAATTAGCCTGCATATCTTATCAAAAAATATAAAGAAGCACCACACTTACTGTAAACACTCCATCATCACTAACAACCTTCTCTTCCTTCTTGTCGTCCACTGTCATGTTTTCCAATTTCTCCTCCATTTCCTAAGAAAAAATTAATTCCACTCAATCAATTCTGCAGTTTCATATATATATACAAATGTTGAAAATGCATTACAAGTCCTTAGCTCAGATACCACATCAATTTAAACAGAAATAATACTTGATCATTTCTTCTCTTACCTCTTCCTCATCATCACTTTCCTCTTCTTGTCCATCTTCTTTCTTTCTTCTTCTCTTCTTTTTTTCAGCAGTCTCTTTTTTCCCGGTAACAATCACTAATTCATGGTGAAAGAGAGATACCAATTCATCTATTGTATATTATGTATGGCCTTACTACCTCCAAGAATGAAATTGCAACAACTATATTTGAAAAAAGTGATGGCCGTCTCAAATGCATCTATATAAAAGTACAAATCTTTATATTTTTTTCCGTCAACTATAACATTTACATCTTTTCCATCAACTACTTAAAAAGAAAAGAAAATATTTTTTTTTTTTTTTTTTTTTGCCATACTTGTGGCAGTTGCAAGAAACGTCACAGCAATTATTTTAAGCAACAAACCTTCGTGCCAGGTTGGCTTCATTAGATCAAGTTGGTACATGTCATTGTAGAAGACACCTTCCAACTCTTCATCTTCGTCAAGCTCGTCATAAACTCCACCAAAGAGAATGGCTTTGTCACTACCCGTTGGAGCCAGGGAGAAGCCACACCTGGGAGAAGGGCGGATGCCAGCCTGCTTCACTGACTGCCATTTCCACTTTAAGCCAGTCGTGTCATGTTCTGTGGACATTATTCATTATTATGAAAGCCTTTAAAATATAATGCACAATTTTCCATTCCTGCTACATTAAGATTTATGGGTTCATTTCCTGACAGGAGTTTCTGTTCCCCTCTGGTTTGGTAACCCAACAAGGAGCAACACCATGCTTGTAGTAAACAGAATATTTATGAATATAGTTTGTGAGGCATGTGATTGATGGAAAGTTGTACATTCATGACAAGTGACTGACTGACTGACTCTTTGTATATATATACCTTTTCTAGTGAAAGATAAGTATCATCAATAAATATATGAGCTAGCCACAGTATGATGATGATGATGATAGATAGAGATAAAATTCACTGATAGTATGAGTAATTATTTAAAACTGATGTATCACCTAATAGATAGTATAATTAATTTCCAAAGTGATATATGAAATGCAAATATATATAGCACTATTCCACTCTTCAGGAACTTCAAAATAAACAAAAGTAAACATAAAAAAATCATTAATAAATAATAACACAGTATGATTATTAAATAATAACACTCTTGTATGATTATTAAACTTTAATGATGAAAGTAACAACTATCAAAAATATAAAGATCAGGATTTTTTTTTTAAATAATACTTGTACAAGCACATCTAAACTGGCAGCTTAGAGACAAGTGGTTGTATTGTAAGGAAAAGCTTACATTTGGTATATTGATTATCTGTTATCATAATTTCTATCTTAAGCATAGCAAGTGAGTAATGAATACATATACTATGCTCTTTTTCATCTACTTTAATATTTGATAATGTGGAGGACCTTACCTTGAAACTTTTTCACTAATCACACACATCAAACAACATTCATTCATATACAGTTTGTGCTACTAGTACTAGTTCTAGTTCTAGTACTATTACCTTTACTAATATTACTATTACTACTACTACTACTGGTGTTGCCACTTGGTGGGTTTGATTACCCGAGGGGGTACAAAACTCCTTTCTGCAACTTTACCATGTGAATGCCCTTTAAATACAACAGTCAAAATGACTCTTTTCTCAAACTTCAATGTCTGGGTACTGTATTAAATAAAATCTTGACTGCATACAACACTTACTATCAGGACACAGTAGATGCATGTCTGTGTGCGTGACACCTTTCTCGACATCCCTCTTCAACTTTTGCTTGCTATAACCACCATAAATCAACACACGTCCATCAGAGATTGGTACCATCTGGCAGGCGGATCTGGGACATGGGCCCTTCCCTGGTGAGAGGATTTTGATACACTTGAAAATACTGTTTATATCAACTCAATCTATAATACATAGAAGAGAAAGTTTATGGTAGCATACAACTTAGCAGTCAAGATGTCTTTCTGTGAGGGTCATGAAGCATGAATAATTAACAAATTTTTTTCATCAAATGCAAATATCTATGAGAAATAACTACATATAAAAGCCTAAACTCAGCATATGTGTTCCGGATTTACTAACCTTAGTCAATCCTACATATCTAAAATCATGTACTCAATTCAGCTTAGCAGTTTGTTAAAACCCTCAATATGTTTGGGGAACCAACGTGCATTACACACTGTTTAGCTTATATCTACATCAACAGAACTTTAAAACAGATAGCACTACAAGGAAATTATCATAAGCATTAACAATGGACTACAAAGAAAAGTTTTCAGTCTATGTTGCTGATCATTTGTCCTAGTTGAGAGTCGATATCTCTTATTTACCATTTATTATTATATGATTTTTGGTTTTCAATTATTCATTCCATTTTAGTTTTCAGTTTCATATTTCTTTTAGTATAGTTGGAAAAGGAAAAAAAGTGTAAAACAGAAATCTTTACTTGTAATAGTTGTATCTTGTGGCTGTAGTTTTAGTTGTATTGTCACATTGATAACAAAAATAGCACTAAAAAAATAAAAACTGAATTCACAAGTGCTAAGCTACCAAGAAGCCAATTAGTATACCTATGTGACCTCACCTGATTTCCCTGTACCTTGAGTTTTCAGGGTTTCCTTTATACTATCAATATCAATGTTATCATTATTATTAACATTATGATTACTTAAATACTCCCGATTTAGTTGTTTAGCCCTTACCCCCTACAGGGCACTGGGGGGTGGACTGTTTATTTCCCTTTACATAATCAAGGCTTCCCATGGCCACTAATGAAGATGTAATACCCCTATTAGGGGCAATGAGGCTTGCCCCTTCATCAAATAGCCCCACCGGCTCCCCGACCCCAGGCTCTCCTTTGACCGTGACTCCGAACACTAAAACTACTACCCACTCCTCAATTCCTACTAGTGCATTACCCACCCAAGCAGAGACTCAATCTCCAGAAGACATTCCTACCCTCCCAACTTCCTCGAATTCATCAACCCTTCCCCTACAACCTTCTTCATCAAACACCCCAACCTCCCTTATTACCTTACAGTCTTATTCTCCATCTCTCCGTAATACTACCCCCCTCAACAACACTCCCGCTTTCACACGCTCCCGTCCTTCTACCACCACCAACCACCAACTCTATTTAGCCCAGCTAAATGGGACTGATTTTTCATGATCCCCCTTACAGCTCCTTACTCAGGCAACACTCTTCTCTTTTAACAATGTCTTCAAAAACAGAGTAGACAGAGTCCCTTTCCGTACCCAATGCAATCGCTCCCATCTCGTAACAGTCAGATCTGAAGCTGAAGCTATAGCATTATCAAAACTAACTGATCTCTCTGGCAACCCCATCCCTGCAGAACCTAATCTAACTCTTAATATTTGTACCGGAACTGTCTCTATCTCCCCTGCAAACTGCCCAGTCGATACCAAAGGTTGGTCAGATAGTGGAGAAGACTTGCTCGGCTGCCTCAAAGACCAGGATGTGATATCAGTACATTGCTACTCCATTCCTCCTAGAGGTCATCAAAAGAAACCCACCAACATTGCCAAAATTACTTTCAGTACACATGACCTTCCCATTCGTATCTACATTGGTGGACAATCCTTCCCTGTTCAACCATACCAACCTCCTCCCCGTAAATGTCAAAATTGTTGGCGATTTGGACATCCTGCCAAACAATGCTGCTCCACAGACCAATGCCCCCTCTGTGCCCAACCCAGTCATAACAGATCAAACTGTTCAGCATAAACACGTATGTGCTAACTGCGGCGGCCCCCATAATGTATTTTATAGAGGCTGTCCCACTTACAAGTTTGAGTCTGAGGTAGCAGCTCTCAGATACAAAAATGGTCTCACTCTATGTGAAGCCAGACAGGAAGCATGCCGACAAGGTTTCTCTTATACTCCCTAATCCAGTAATGCCGCTCGCTCTACCCCTCCCCCTCCACCTCAAGATGTTCCTACACCCTCCCCTATACCTACTTACTTCCCCACTTCCACTTCTACATTCAACCTCCCCCAGTCAAATTCTTTTGCCACTCTAAATCCAGACACCCCAATATCAACCACAGCTCCAATCTCAACTACAGCCCCAACACCATCCCCTCTCCCTCTCCACACTACCCGCAGACAAACTAAACGTTCCACCACTTCTTCCCCTACCGCACACTCACCTCCACCTACCTTTACCTTTACTCCTCAGACACCAGTCTCCTCTCCCCTCCTCATAAGAAAACCTTTGTCCCACTAAACTCTCCAACCAACTCCACTGCAGAAACTATGGAAGACTTTCAGAGCTATATGCTTGAGACACAAAATTCCATATCTCATGCTCCCTCCACACTTAAAGTGATTGCTGATATCTATACGCCTCCCACTCATGTTCCCCCTACACCCCTTCCTCCTCCTCCCTCTCAACACAATCTAACCCCCTCAATTCCGTCCACAACCGATATCCATCCTCCTGATACCCATCCTCCTGAAATCCATCCCACTCTTACTCACAGCACCCCTACACCCTTTCCTCCTAATCTCTCCCAAGACAACACATCCCCTTCAACTCCAACTATCCATCCTTCTGATATCCATCCTTCTACCACTAATATTCTCCCCACACCACTTCCTTCTACTCCCTCCCAACACAACCCATCCCCTTCAACTCCAACTATACGCACATTCTCCCTCCCTCCATCCCCTCTATCCCCCCCCCCCCCCCCGATTCTCCAACACGTACCGGTGCTCTCCTACATTGGAATATTCGCGGTTTCTGTTCTCACAGACCACACCTACGTCACACCCTTGCTTCTTATAACAACCTGTTATCCTTCCTCAGACGCATAAATATCCTTCACTTGATCTAATTCCCTTACCTAAACCACCATAACCCTTTCCCTCATCAACACCCTTACCCATCTTCAACTTTCCAACATTACTCTAGATAGTTGACGCATAGCAACTATCACCTGACATCACCCTTTACTATACCTTCCTATAGTGCTATATGACCTTAGATGTCTAGCACATTTATTTCGCTTTTAACCATTAACCATTAACCTTTCCCAAAACTCAAGGAAAAGTATAAACTGGTGATAGAGGGAAGACTAGTAATTGATTCCTTTGTGTACTTGTGGGGCCATTAATGTGTCAAGACAATTAAAAGAAAAGAAAAGAAAAGAAAAGAAGAAGAAGAAGAAGAAGAAGAAGAAGAAGAAGAAGAAGAAGAAGAAGAAGAAGAAGAAGAAGAAGAAGAAGAAGAAGAAGAAGAAGAAGAAGAAGAAGAAGAAGAAAAAGAAAACAGACACAAAAGCCAATGCATTTATTTTTGCCATCCCAGCAAAAACTGTTGACATCTGAAACATTATCATATTCAAAAGAATCATAAAACAATTTTTTCTAAAAACTGTGTCAGTTCACCTTACCTGATACTTCCAGCTTCTGCCACTTGTATTCCTCAAGGTTGAAGGCATGAACATCATTGAAGTACTTGCAATCGAAGGAATTATCATGGAAACCTCCGAATACAATCAAATTCTTTTTTAATGCAACCATCCGATGACCACTTCGAGCAGATGGTCCTCCTGGGGCCCTGGTATAATTATGAAGATATTAGATATACATAAAAGTTTGCAAGAAATATTCTATTAGATAAAGAAAAAGATTGCAAGCAAATACATTCAATCTAGAAATTTTATGTCATTTCTTCTACAATAACAGGCTACATACAAAATCAATGTTAAGCTTGGCCATTCATCAACATCAAACTTACTGAATCTTCTCCCATGTCTTAGTCTTGAAATGGAATACCCAAAGGTCCCTGAAGTGGTGGAACTGAGACTGTGACTGTGAAGTGAATTCTCCCCCAAAAATCCACAGCTGTCCACCACCCTGCAGACCAAAAATCACATTACAAACTATATCATCACTGTTCCTTGATGATTCCAGTTTGAAGCATACTAATTTGCCAAATTGCATCATAAAACATGAATGCATGATAACAAAATATTCCTGAAGATGGAACTTGTAGAGTAGAGGTATAGACCAAGAAAATAACATACTTCATAGCTTACCTGTGACAAGGCAACTGCCTGATGTGCCGACCTTGGTGTGGGTCCACCCGGACTTCTTACTTGAATCCATCGGTCTTGTTTGATTGTGTAGAAAAACAAGTCATTGAACATAAACGTCTGAAATATGAGAGGGTATGTTTATCTAGAAAGACAAGGGCAGTCTGAGTCAAAATAAACCTTAATGTGGGGGAAAAAAGGAGAGCAAAACTTTTTAAAATCTTTTTATGGTCCCCCCTAAAAATTATGGTCTATTTTTGGAAGTTAAACTACATATCAATGTATACATGAATCCACATAATACAAAAACAGACAGAAAGACATACATATAGATATGCATAAAATCTTCATATAAACAAACCTTACTTCCATTGAAGTACTCTCCTCCAAACAGAATCAGCTGATCTTTGTCTGGGTGTGGCGTTAATGTGAATGCTGAGCGTCTTGATGGGGGTGGTACCAAATCCTCCATAATAGTAGTCTTGGCTTTGTCCATTTCAACAAATTTGGCAATCAGACTATCAATATCTTCCTGAAAAATTTAATATTCACCATATTACAAACAGAGCATATATTTTGTTGTCTTAGTTAGTCTGTTGCAAGCCGTAAAGCTGTAAAATATATTTTAGTAAATGTTTAAAAGACTGCCATAATTGCCACAGGCCTCATGCAGATCAACACAGCGTCTGCACCTGTCAGCACTTCAGTAATTGCTAATAAATCTTACTATAACATATATAGAGGTAGTTTGTAGCTATGACAATCACTTGACACAGAAGCACTATCAGGATGGTTTCCAGATTGTAAACTGACTATCATAAAGCACATGCTTCTTGTGGATATAGATATAATAATATTTTGATAGTCTACAAGCATGTTCATTTATATTTATTAAGAACAAACAGCATAACCGCTATAAGTAAAAAACAATTGAAGCCAGAGTAAGGTACAACTTCATATAAACTCCACCATGGCTTGCTTGCCTTTGGCACTCAAGCATAGTCCAACAAACCTCTAGGACATATACTCTGGACAGATAGAGCTTGTAGGCCTTCCAGGCAACCTAGAGGGAGGCACTCTACAAAGCATAATATGTACCAGAAGTGGAAGAGTAAATACAGTGAACCATATTTGCATATATCTTATGAATCCATAATCAAAAACTGTTCTATTATCTTATACATACATATCATGACAACATTACTAATACAAATTTGGAGTGTATTTGATAATTTAAAATTTATTTAAGTGGTAACTATTCAGAATAGGAGGCAAAATTGTAGTCTCTTACTTTGCACTCTGGCAAAAAACAGACTCCCTATATTTGGCAGGAATACAAAACAACTTGGAATCTTCCTTATTTGATAATGAACCAGAGAAGTCACCAAGGTCTTACAGTCCCAGAATACATTTACATAGCAAAGCTTGTCTAATTTTGCTAGAAAGAGGGCACAGAAGTCTGACTTTACTGGAGTTACATAAATGAGCAAACCTTTACTTCTTAAATATGCAATGGGCCTTCTCTTAACTATTTGCGGACTACTTTGAAAACCTTTCTGTTTTTACATATTATTTTTGATCCGTGATTTTCCTCTGTGGATTTACCTATTCTGAACAATTAGTTGTTTAACCACATGCTAACAGGGATGACATGCATACATGCCATGCCCACTGTGTATTTAATTTAGCAAATGTTTTTAAATATAGATGGCTCCACAGGTACTAGATCGCCAATGAGCCAGTTACGAGATATACCTGTCTCACCTCAATATTTTCAAGCATTTGATACTGCTGTTAGAAATATCCATAACAATATAATTAATACCGTTAATCTTTACGGTATTGACGCACTAAGTCAGGGCAAATTGAATATGAAATTCTTGTAGAGTCACTAAAAACTGTTACAGTCGTCGTTACAAGAAACAATCTGCAGACATGACTAGTAACTCCTTAAATAAAGGAAAAAGATCGCGGAAAGTGCCATTCTCCACCCAAGTCCACTTGGTGCTCCCAAGTTTCAGCTCTAACTTCTAGTGCATACTGAGGTGAAGACAATGTTTCCCCAGTGGTGTTGGGGCAGTTTGGGAACGCCTAGGCATGGCAACTTATATCAATTAATAAATTTTGGACATGAAGTTGGAGGTATTATTGGAAAAAGGCATCACCAAAGAAGCAATGAAAACTAACCTCAGAGCCTTGAAGATATTTAGTTAATGATCACTTTTCATTAAAAAAAACTTGTCTCACACAGTAATAATAACAAAGTTATTCAATCATCAAAATAAATAAAAATGATATTAAAAAGATCACCATGTTCGCTGAGGGAATACGGACCAAATTCTTCACTGCACATGCACAGGGACTCTTGTACCTGAACTGTTCCTGTTATTTCACCTGTGACGTCACGGCCAATGCCATGATTTCATTGGCCAATTGTTTGGCAGTTAATTTAATAGCCAATGGGGAAACAAGGCAAAAGGGGGCGCTGCATTAGACAATATAGTGACTTTTAAACAGTGCTGTGATTACAGCATAGATCAAGAATTCCACACTACACGTATAATAGCATTTTCCCAGCAAACTCAAGGAAAGAGGCGGTCACAAAATCTACTAATTGTATCTTTGGTATTATTGGAAAAAGGCATATGCAATTCTTATACCTACAACCGACATGCGTGACTGCCCAATGCTGTGTCTGATGCTCTCTCCTGCCATGAGTATGCGGAGGATTCTTTGTTTTCCTTGGCAGGGCTGTGGGGAGGTAGCCCCCCTTGAGGGGTTGCAAGGGGCATAGCCCCCTGCACTAGACAATAAAGTGACTTAATCGATACTGTGATTGCAGCAGAGATTGAGAATTCCACAATGCACATGCATATAAAGAGTGGCATGATTCTGGCATGGAAAACACATTCTTGCCATTTCCAATGGAAAGGAGCACCAGAATCTGCTGAACCAAAACAATAGGAATCAAACGAATCTAGTTTCATCCCGAAAAATGTTGATGACATCTTTTTCCAAATTTACCCCATCTTTTGTGGCTAAGCACTGACCGAATAATCTGTGTGCAAAGACATTTAACAAAACAGTAAATTTGGAAATGCAACCCCACACCATTTTTGGGTTAAAACTTATGCAGAGGAGGGGCCAGGGTGAGGGTCGTTGATATCAGTGGAGCGGCTTGCGGGAACGGAAGCACCAGAGAGGTCTGTGTGAGCACGAGCAACATGAAGGCCACTCACAGGGCACTTCAGAGGGAAGCACTCCGTGTTCACGTGATAGTTTCAGGCTAGCCTCATCGTCTTCAAAATAATTTGTTATACCTTGGAATGGTTTCATACGGCATCCTAAACACACAGAAGTCATGGCGAGACTAAATTGAAAGCTGAATTTCATAGCTTCTATTTTAGCTAACACACACACATATATATTTATCATTGGCTGTTTCCCTCGTAAATTCTTTCCTCATTGGCTATTAAATCAACTGCCAAAAAATTGACAAATGAAATTGTGACACTGGCCATGATGTCACAGGCAAGATAACTGGAACAGTACGGGTACGAGAGACCCCGCGCATGCGTAGTGGAGAATTTGGTCAGGATTCCCTCAGCTCCCGTGTGAATCTCACCTCGTATAATTATTTATCTATTTACTTTGATAATTAAATAACCATTATTAATAATTGCGACAAGTTTATTTAATGAAAAAGGTAATTGTTGAAGACCGCGACGCACCCTCGCAGAGACTAAGTCGAAAAAAAATGATGTTATTTGCATGAAATCCTATGATTTCATCGATTTTCGGCGTTGTTTCTTTTGCGAATGAATCGTTCAGGAGATCGAGTACCATTTCTCCATCGACGATCTTGATTTGATAGTCCCGTTAGCAGGGGAGGGCATGAAGTATATCAGGGAAATTATGGGGTAAAACAAGCTTAAATAAGAAGAATAACGATCAAAAATGCGTAAAACTAGCACAAAAAGCGCTTAAAATCGGCCAATGAAACTCTACGGATGTAACCACCATCTTTGAAAGTTTACGGACTGACGCGAAATAAATAAAAAACTCTACGGGAACCCAACCCACATTTCGGCAAAAAATCTACGGGAATTCACACGTTCCAACCCCCAAAAACGTATTGACCAATAAACCAATCAACCTAATATATCAATATAAAGTGCCGTGACTAGGCGTGCCCTTCGGGCACTGCCCGAGGGGAGGGTTGATGGGGGGAAGCCCCCCAACACCCCCCAGGACACATTCTCTCCACCACGGTATGTACGGCAAGAAAGAGCTGCATTCACACCGTAAAATAATAAACCAAATACCTTTATATCCGGAAACGTGAAACTTTCGTTTCTTTGTACTGTTGGGATTGCTTCGATTTTAATCACCTTTTTCGTCCTTTGGAGCTCTTGATGGGCTCAGATATAAAACTGGGATGGTTACTGAAGTCGAATTATTCTTCGATGCCACTGTAAAGGTCTTAAAAAAGAACCCAGAATAAACCCAACACTGGAAACGCAACATTTCTCACCGGCTTTCAATCTCGAAATGAGCGGGTTGGTGAGCTGTCAACCTGTGGCTGGCGCAAGAAAGTGTGAAACACTCGATGCGCAGGATTCAATATGAGGGTATAGATAAATATAAAAATATGCAATTGAAGTATAATAACATTACTAAAAGACTTTAAAGGTATAAATGCGTACCAGCAGACACAGATAATTAGCCAAATATCGTTCTGACAAGCGCGTAATGATACACGGACTAGTTCGCGAACGCAAAAATGCGTTCGTGGGTCAGTGTCGTGTTTT
>NC_091573.1:37608222-37610722 GCF_042767895.1 Penaeus vannamei
GTATATACATCTCTGCCTTGAAGTAATACTGTGGACAGAGAAGTCAACCATAACTGACAATTTATTTGTTGGAAGGTACGGTGCAAAGAACAGAAAGGCGCTTTGATATCGAAATATGTGGCAAAACGAAGAACTGAATTATGTGATAAATGTGAGGACTGAAATTTAGATATGGTGAAAGAGATAAACAGTAATGACTTCTTGTCAGATTTACAGTATATGTAACCCGTCTTGAAAGTGGTTAATTTGGTAAAAGCAAAGGAGCCCTAGAAATGAATATGAAATGAAACTGGGCTCTTGTTGCCTTTCATATAATATATGATAGAGGAAAAGAAGTTCTGGAAAACAGTCTTTAGAAAGTGGCAATATACTAGCAAAGCTGTTTTAATGTCTCAAGGGCCATAGATTATGTAAGTCTTGAAAGCAGTCATAACATATTCCACCAGAATTGATAAAAAATCAATGACAGAAGACAAAATTCAGTGATAAAATACATAATAAATTGATTACAACTGACAAAATGGTGATGTAGAGAATCATCACATTAAAACCACTAAACTTGTAGGGTCTTAGAACAGTTTCTCTGTCTGTGCGTTGCACAATATCAACTGTAAACTACTGTATAGGAAGTAAGAAAACACATGTGCAAGGTAATATATGTATAATACATTTGTATTTAGTATACAGTTGGTGTGTTGCAGGTCTGACATATAATAGTATCTCGCCATACTGCAAAGGTTGAGAACCATTGCCTTGAACTAGCTGCATCAATATAACCAACAGCAACGCCAGCTTTGGTAAACTCAAACGGCAGTAATAAATAGGATTGTTCTGTAAGTTGCTGCAAAAGACTGAGTAAATGATGATCATGGCACAGCAATAGAGAGCTGAACCATTCTATTACATATATATATATATATATATATATATATATATATATATATATATATATATATATATATATATATATGTATACACACACACACACACACACACACACACACACACACATATATATATATATATATATATATATTGTAGGTAAGGATTATACACTCCCCTGTGGCCTGTTGTAGTAGATTTTTGAAGAAATCAGCAGTCAGCTATTAACCTAATGTGATTTACTGTAGAATATTAGTTTAGATATTAGTATGGAGAAGAAACACTAATAATTGATTATTTTATTCTATTTTGTCGACGAGACGAATCATCAGATTGATGTTCGACTGCCGTCTATCTTAAATCTACTAAAGTATTTTTTGGAGGGCCCCTAAGTTATGTCTGCTTTCGGTCTTCTACTTCTCCCTCTCTTTCTTTTACCTCCCTTTACTCTCCCTCTCTTTCTTTTACTTCTTCCTCTCCTTCTACGTCTTCTTCTTCCTCATCCTCTCTCCTTCTCCCTCTCTTTCCAACCTCTCCCTCTCCTTCTCCCTCTCTTTCCAACCTCTCCCTCTCCCTCTATCGCGGCGTGAAAGCGACCCAATGCGTGGAATCAATAAGAGAAACATTTATACGCGTTAACGTTTCCTTTTGACGTAATGCAATGGCGGGTCGCAAACGTTGTTGCGTTATTCAGAGCGGAATTTTAGAGATTTAAGTGAAAACAGAAACTTATTAGGAAGGGAGAGTTTAATAAAAACACTAACAAGGCCTTATTGAAGACTACACAAACTAGAGATGAAAAAAACATGGATCATGGTAATAATAGCAATGGTGAAAGGAGAAAGAATATGATCTCTTTAACGACAGCAGACTTTAGTATCAACCAAACAATAAAATATCTCCCTCAAACCATACAAACTATAGAAGGCGAGAACAGAGAGATAACAAAGATGATAATAACGATAACAAAAATCGTGGGAAACCTTGAGTACAACAAGTTCTTTGTCTGAAGTACGACATCGAAGAGTAACAGAGGAGGAGAGAGCCTTCACGTCTCTCGATATATTGTATGTCAATTAATTATCTTCTCGTTTGATTGACGTTGGCTTAAAATTCCGAGGAGACTGGTGAGCTCTGCAGGTAAATTCTTGTTGGAATTTAGAAGCTGTTGAAAGCGTGCTAGACATGTACAGGGAGAGTGAATCGAGGGTTGGGTTTTCCGTGCTTTTAGGCAGGACACTCGGACCCATAAGTATATATATGCAGCCTATTTCATGTTTCGCTAACTTTACATGTAAACGTGTCACAAGAACTTTTTGGATATTTACCCTAATGTCATAAGTTTGAAGTGTATGTGACCGGCAGCCGGGTGGCAGTTTCAAAAGATAATGTGATGAGCATTGTTACCGTTCTGACCTGACCTAACATACCCCGTGTTAACCTTCCCTGGCAAACCCTACCCATGGGTTCCCTATTGAAATGCTAGCTGCCTGTGGGATACTGTTCTTTAAAGAGGAGAATATGGGACAGATCTATTGTATTTGATGTATATTCACAAGATGTAGTTGTGGTAGTCCACTTGGAACCAGATAAAGCAGGGGGCCAAGGCCCCCAGGGG
>NC_091573.1:37620722-37637424 GCF_042767895.1 Penaeus vannamei
TATAGCAAAGGAACCAGAGTCTTACAAAAGAGTTGTATTTGTACCAGATGCAATACCATTGTCATCTTTCCCAGGTCCACGATGGCAGTGCCGCAGCACGAGCTGGACTCCGCGTCCATGACAAGATCCTCCAGTGCAACGGCTATGACTTCACAATGGTGACACACAAGAAAGCTGTGGACTACATCAAGAAGCACCCTGTTCTAAATCTCCTTGTGGCCCGCAAGGGAGTTACACACTCATAAACGTTTTCCCCTTAACAGTGTCACACTTTCCGTCATTCCGTACACATTATTGTTATTCCATTGTTACTTCATCGGGAGATCACTTGACATCTTGTGCATTGTTCTGTTATTCTTCCTTTTCATTTGCTTTATGTACATTAGATGTGTTACATGTGCAATGATTATCTTTTTCTGAGCTGGTGTTTTTGTTATGCATTCTTCTTCAATTTTTCTGGTAGTTATTGAATGCACTGACTGTAATAATTTCATACATCAAGGTCACAGGTTAATCCATTGATTGGGTTTGACTTTTATATGATCAAGAAATATGTAGAAGACCTAAGAAAGTTACCTACCACTGGTAAGGTTGCAAAGAATGCATTACATGTGTAAGGAATTTTGATGTTGCCATGTTAAGCTGTTAAGCAAATAATTCTAAGTTGTTTTAAGAGGAATAGCCTTTTCATATTTTATTGAACAGAAGAAGATTAGGAACAATACATGATTGCAATGAATATGTATATGATAACAAAAAAAGTGAATTTGTTATATGCCAAGGGAACTCTGAAGATAATGAAATGCTGTTTATATAGGTTGTATAAAAGATGGCCATTTTAACTAGTGCTTATATTTTTAATGCTTTTAACTGTTTGATTTAATTGTACACTGACAACCACAGACAATGGGCAGCTACTTAGTAAACATTACTCTTATATTTTGCTTTGTATGCCTTATTCAGTGTGCCTCTTGGTATTAGAATTTCTATATGAGGATATCAGTGTTTCTTGTTATTTTTTTCAATCTGTTTTGTTATTATTATTATTATTGTTATTATTATTATTATTATTATTATTATTATTATTATTATTATTATATTTATTATTATTATTGTAATTATTATTGTTATTATTATTATTGCTATTATTATTATTATTATTTTATTTATTTATTTATTTATTATTATTATTTTTTAATTATTATTATTATTATTATTATGATAATGAGTTACTCAGAATGTCAGTAATATGGTTCATATTTAGATGTAATTGACTAACACAATATCTTATTTAGGATTTGAAATCAAAAATGTTTAGTTCTGCTTTTGGTAATGTGGAATGAGACTGAAGCACTCAAGTGTTAGTGTTGCTTTGCCTTTTTTGTACTCAGTATGCTTGCAGTGACATCACCACATTTTGTAACCACAGGATGACACGACGATAAAAGGAAAACCCAGTGCTTTTGCTTTCTCTGAGTTGCTCTTCTCAATCACCTCCACAGTTCCTTCATCATAACAGGGTGTTAATTGTTACTGGCTTTTAAAATTTTCCCACAAATATACTTGTACTTCTTACAGCTTCAACAAGCGGAATATTCCTCGACATGATCATTCCACAGCATGAATTTCGATGTTGTGCTTCCAGGTTATGCTAGACAGTGATTGTAGCTCAAAATGCGTAACAGAATCCACCAAGAGTGTAAAGCCTTAAATTACCACAGATTGATATATATTTATGTAGCTAATAACTGTCTGTAAACCATTTACTTTAGTGCTGTTATCGTGAGTATGCATTGGTAATCACTGAATCTTCTCCAAAATGTTTGCTCAATATCTTACATACTGAGAAAAGAAAATCAATAAAGGAAAGAGATCTAGGGTCACAAAATCAAAGTATGTTTTTCCTTTTATATAGAATAAGCATCAAAGCCAAAGTCACTGTGTTATTGCACAAAATACATTGATAAGGCACGAGAATTTAAGAAAATGCCATTGTAGAAGAGATAAATATGAACAGCTTCCTCATATTATAAGATTTATAGAGAATATTGTAGAGATTAGCCAAGAGTATTTACTTTTCCCCTTCATATAGCTCAAAGAAGATGGCTGAGCAAGAGAAAATTGTGCCGATAAAGTTTATTTTTTCTGATTCTGAACATTATCCAGTTACTTCTTGGACCAGTTCATAGATTCATATAGGTTCTGTGGAAGGAAAAACTGGATTAAAGAGGATACACATTTTGTAGTCCTTAAAAGAAAATTGAAGGAAAAAAGGATTTACTGAAACCTGAATGCATTGCTAAAATGTAAAATGTTTATAGACTGGTCAGGTCATTATTTTTCTTTATACATATAATGGTATTTAATGAGTCAGAGTATGATGAATAAAATATATATTTTCATAAGAAGTATTCTTACTACCTTTTTGTTGATGTGTTGACTTATTTTAGACTACAGAGCTGTACAAATATGTGTTTGAGGTTTCCTTAACAGATGCCTTGAAATTTTTCTCTATCTCTTTTACTTTCAGCCCTTTAAGCAAAACGATACAAACTTTGATAACTGAGTCTATATAATGAGAATTTGGAAGGATGCTGTATGTTCAAAATTTTAATCTCCTGATACAGCTTCAAGTCTGAAACCTGAAACACATTTTTGTCCCAACACACCAAAGTGAAAACTGAATCTTTATAATTTACCCAAACCCAATGTTACATTCTTTTGACCTTATAGCATTGTACCTGCTTAAGTGTTTTTACTAAGATTATTTATAACTGAAAATTATTTTATTGTTATCACAATTTTAGCTGCCTTTTTTAGGCAGATTGGAAGATTTTACATGTACACTATAAAATTTTGACAGTGTAATAATAGGAAAAGAAAAGAAAAAGTATTTCACAGTTATTGCTATTTTCTTATTTTCTCCAGGTAGGAAGCTATGAATCAGAATATTTTTCCAAAAATGTCAGAGTTTAGATATTATGAGATGAAAAGAGCTGTCTTTTATTACATGTAACTATAACAACTTGCATAAGGAATGATAGGTATCAATTTACTTGAGTGCATAATTTATACTTTATATTATGTATTTTTTAATGCATCATAAATATAAAAGTTTTAAAAATGTTTGTAAATCTTGGTGTCCATATTTTGCATTGGTTTGCTGCAAGTAATACAGACACTAAATATATTGTTTATATTGATTAAAAGGTAAACAAGAAAGGTTCTCAATGGGATTTTTTCAGCTTGTTTCCTGCCATTGATGTTAGACGTAAGGTAATTTCTCAGAATCATGTGTCTGAGATAGTTTTTGTATCGCGGTTAAAATCAAGCAACATGTGTTATATAAGAATCCACTGCTATAATAGTCAGTTTTAACAGATAACTATTAGTGCTATATCAAGTCATCTAAGATTTCAAAAGGAGATTTAGGTTTTTGGTAAAAGTGAATAAGGAAAAGGAAGTGTCCCTAGTAATACTCCAAACAGTATAGAAAGACTGATAGCAATAGGATATATAGATTTAAGAATGAGATCCAATTGAATTCACTTAATGACAAAAGGTATCCATGATTTCTTTATGTTACATTTAATAAGAAATATTCTTAATATGTAAACCCATTTACTGGTAGATTTGAAAATATTGGATGAGTTTGCATGACCTTTGTCTTACTATGTGCAAAGCATGATTATTATTTTTTCACTTACATTTTTATATGTATCTCTGATTGTAGACATAATTAACTTCTTATTATCTCCGAGATGCAATGTTATTCTTAAATTGTTCTAGAAAAACTACATAGTTTACCCACTATTTTTTATGATTGAATTGAGAACTGAAATGGAGACAAGATGTAAGCCTATTCTGATCCGTAAAATAAACATGCCATTTAGACTGTGCTTTATCAAACAACAGTTAAAAAAGCTCTTCGTATGCCAGTCTTCAGTAAGCTTGCAAATGTTTCAACTTAGGTGGTCCAATCATTGCTCATTGGTACAGTGTTTTCCAAGGCTAAATTACCTATAAAGTTTGAAAATGAAGCTGATGACTTTGTTCAAGTCAACTTTACTTCTGTGTTTGTGCAGCTTTACCAGTAAAAGAAATTATAATTTTGTGTTTCCTTTTCCCTTTTGTACATATGTTGGTACATGACTTAATAGTTAGATGAGAGAATTATATACTGAATGCTTCCCAAGGAGACGTAGCACAGTACATGACAAAATTGTAAATTGTTTTAAGATACTAAACAGCTTAACTATTTAGGAATATGTACACATTTTGCCATAACAGAAACAAGAGATGAAAGGAATTATTATTATTATTACTTTTATTATTATTACTTATTGATCAGCCCAACTGTGAGTGAGTATTAACATTGTACTTTTTTATGTGTGTGTGTGAGAGAGAGAGAGAGAGAGTGTGAGTGTGAGTGTGCGTGTGCGTGTGCGTGTGCGTGTGCATGTTTTTCAGCATGTTGAGGTCCAAGTCTGTGTGTAAAGGAGGTGGCTATCCTACTACATCATCCCGCAGCTTGGTAAGCATGTTCCTCTGGGAATATGTTCCCTACATCTACCTCGATATAGGACCAAATAAAAAACAAGCAAACTTACTTGGGGCAAAACTTATTTTATTGATTTTTTCTTTTTTACATCTTGTTTTATTTCATATGCAAATATGAACAAACAAACTAAAAGGATATCTTAGTCTGTTTGAAGAAACACTGAAATGAAGCTTTGATATGACAATGCATATATTTTTAAAAATAACAAGATATTTTTAGGGACAATGGAGTAAAAATGAAAACAATGAGAATTATTTTATAACATTAGGATTACATCAACAAATGTTAGTACTGTGCATTGCTAAGAAATGTATGATGATGGCACTGAAATCAAGAATAGAACGTCAAAAAAATCTAATTATGTCTGAAATAAACTGTTCCTAATTCTTTCTACTCATTGATAAGAGATGCTTGCTAGAAATGCAGTCGATATCAGAATCGATTATTGAAACGAAAAAATAAATGTAGAATAAGCCTCATTTTAAATTTTATTTTAGAATACACAAGATTTCCTTTCTGTTTTGAGTCTTTCTCCTTAATTCATTGTCACTCTAAATCTCTCCACCACACCTCTCTCTCACTCTCGCTCAATCTCTTTTTCCTTCTGCTCGCTCCCCTCTCTCTCTCTCTCTCTCACTCTCTGTGTCTGTCTGTCTGTCTTTGAGAAGAGCAAACGAATGATACCAAGGTACCTACGGTAATTATGGTGTGCTCGAGTTAGGAACTCCACAAGGAGCTTTGTCCTCTTCACTATTTAACAACCTTATGCATTCTCTTTGCAAGCTTAATAGTGAGTTAGGAGACCTATGCAGCATCACATCCTATGCTGATGACATTCTCATTCAGGTTTTTGTTCGTCAGAGATTAAGTAAAAAATGCACTTCCCTTGGACTCATACTCAACCCCATCAAGACTAAGGATATTTCCAGATCTCATAAACTGTCATACATTCCAAGATTAGGTGGACAAGTTATTGCAAAAACTGACACCAATATGCATCTTGGTGTTATGGTGATTGCTCCCCACATGTCTCGCAGTTCCCGCTTCACTCGGGAAATCGTTCAAAACATTAGGGAATGTTGCCTGGAACGGTTACGACCTTTACAATACATAAGCAACAGATACATAGGTGCTTCCCTTAGAGTCCTAAGGTTGATGTACATTTCCCTGGTTAGGACCATGATAAACTATGCAAGACCGGTTCTTACTATGTTGCCTCAAAATGCTCTCAAACCCCCTGAAGTCTTACAGAACAAGGCCATGAGAGTCGTTTTGGGTTGCCGAATGACTGCTAAAGTTCTTGTCAAGAGGAAAGTGAACTGACCTCCCGTCAGTTCAATCATATTACTCTTCAACACCATACTCGGCATCAGACCTGCAGATTCAATCCAAACTAGTTTCCCTTGCACTGTCTAATGGTATTAATTGTAGAGTTAAGCATGTCCGGCGGCCTGTTATTCATCTTGATAAATTGACATGACCAAAATCCGTGACTTCAATAACAGAGTTAAAAGGCCATTATTTGAAATACATAGATGAAATTCTCCATCCCCCTCATCCCCCTTAGATTCGCTAGGCAAAGCAAGGAGTGAGTGTTCGGCTATGTTTCAGTCCCATCTTATCGAGGCTAGTGTCTGCACCCCCCCTCTCTCCCTCTCACTCATTCCCCCCCCCCCCCTCTCTCTCTAATACACACACATGCATACTGTGGGTAATATTTGTGGGTTTGAATAATGTATCGTCTCAAATAGCGCCTCTTGGGCTACCAAACATTAATAAATGACATTGGCCGCAAGACTTCGAGGGTAATGGGCTGTAAAGGTATAGGTATCGATTCCCTTGTTTTCCTTTTATTTCGTTTGGGTGTCTCCTACGAACCACGACCTCCAGTCGCGTTCATGAATCGCGAAGTACGGTTTGGTTGGGGTCAACTTGAGTGTGAGGGGCCACTTGGCTCCGCCCCTCGCAATCATATACATACAGAAAGTATTAATGTCTATTATATCTGCATAATGTTACTTTTGAGATACAAAGTGATTTAAAGTGCATCGTCAGTCAACCTAATTTATTATATCATTTCCGAAACTGTTGGTGAAAATTAATGATGTAAAATGAAAAGCAATGAATGTGTGCAGCGGTGCATTAATGTAATGATGGTTAGGTATATAGGATGCAGGTGTTGCCAAACTTATACTATTAACATATCTTTTAGTATCAAATTATTAATTGACAGTCTTTAGACCTGGGCAGATTGGGCACTTCCCAGCAAACCCCTTTCCCGGTTCACGCTTGCTCAGTCACCCCGCGAGTTTCTTGAATAGTTTTGGGGGGAAACACCGACAAGGTGTTGGACACCAGCCGCTGAAACGACAAATAAAGGCGTATAGTCAAGGCCCCCCCCCCCCACACACACACATACCACACACATCATACACACACATGTATATACGTGTATGTAAATATATATGGTATATATATATATATATATGTATATATATATATATATATGTGTGTGTGTGTGTGTGTGTGTGTGTGTGTGTGTGTGTGTGTGTGTGTGTGTGTGTGTGTGTGTGTGTGTGTGTGTGTGTGTGTGTGTATGTGTATGTGTATATGTATGTGTGTGTGTGTGTGTGTGTGTGTGTGTGTGTGTGTGTGTGTGTGTGTGTGTGTGTGTGTGTGTGTGTGTGTGTGTGTGTGTGTGTGGCCTTGACTATACGCCTTTATTTGTCGTTTATTTTGGCAATTTAATAATTGTAAACATCTAGAAATATAATGGCGTATGAACTAACGTCATATGCTCTTTTCCAAATAACACATCAAAAGTTTACCATTATCCAAATAGTGGAATCTGGTGATATAAGTCACAGAGTAGCTGCTTAGGATAATGCAGAGCCATTTATTAATATACATCCTTCATATATGAATGAAGGATATTTTCGTCTGACGAATATTAATATGAATACAGTTACAATGTTTATTTTTCTTATATATAAAATATAAGGAATTGAAATAAAACGATGTAATAAAATTTCTTGATAATCATTTTCGAAATAATAAACGATAATTTATTTCTTAAGGCAGGTTTCCAATATGTCCACCAAATTAACAACTAAACAGGAATAAAAGCGATCCCTCTCACTCGTCATGTGTATTTCAGTCATTTTTGCACTTCGCCTGATTTCCGTACTTTCCCACCTCCTCACATTCGAACTATCCTAACTATGCCCTAGTTGTTTGAACGCGGGCCTCCTTTCAGGGCAAGAAGGGCATGATCTCACCGAACCCAGGACTGGCGAGGCGTCACCGCTTTTGCTGCTGGCTGCACAATGCCATCAAAAAAGGTAGTGAACAGCAGCGATACCTAGCTTTCTTCTCTGACAGCCAGGGTGCACTCTGTAGACTTACAACAGTCCAGAAAACATGGTAACTATCAATACCCTTCACCAAATTTCTAGCCTATCCGAACAGGGTATACGTGTCACTATACTGGATACCTTCTCATATAGGAATATCAATGTGACAAGGTAGATAAGTTAGCAAAACAAGCACTTTCCCATGAAGAACCATATTATGCAATATCGTTATCTGTCAGTCAAATGAAAAAAAAAAAAAACGTGTTATCAGCTGTCTTCGAGATCATGAGGGCCAGGTATGGACCACCGAAAAACTGAAGAAAAGTGGACATGATACCATCTGGCATTATGAAAGTACTGTCGGGACATGTGATGCTGACAAACCATACAAACGGACCGACCGTCTGCTTTTTTTCAGACTTTTCGATTTCTCTTGCCGATTTCGATGAAACCCACGCCCTTTTATTTAGACCCTAGCCAGATTTCTGTGGCCTATAATTTTCGAAATCGTCCGTACATTTTTTGAATTACTGTAAAAAAAAAAAACGAAAAAATCCGTTTTTAATGCAGCGGGGTGGGGGTGGGGGAGGGGGGCAAACTCTCACGTCTTCAGAAACGATAAAACATTCAATATTTCTCTCTCTCTCTGATAACATCGACATCTTGGTTTTGGTGCTGTAATTTTCCCCACTTCACTGAAGTATGCTACCGACGCAAATTCAATAAAATGACTAGAGTTAAACTGCCGGTTTGTTAGAAATGTGCTAGACTCAACCCAATTAATATTCACACATACGGACATGCATATACACAAATAAATACATCTATCTATCTATCTGATATGCATACATTTATCTATCTTCTATCCAAAAGATATTCAGGTCTAGACAGCTAGACATGCAGTTATTTGAGTATATGCATGTCCGTATAGATGAATATTTATTAAGTCTGGCCTAGAATAATTTTAGCAAATTGGCCGAAATCAGTGGCGAATTTAGGCTTAGCGAGGTCCAAAGCTTCAGCAAACTTGGAGGCTCTTGTTAAATGAAAATAAAGATATTGTGAAACGAAAACGACGATGTTATTCACTTTGTTGCATAAACAAATGGATGACTCACATGGATGCAATGCTCAATAAATTCTGAAAGCCACCAAAACTTTCCGGTCTCGAAATGCGATCCCCTGCTATGTAACTTATTTAGCTTATGCAAAAATTCGACCCTGGTTAAGATTAATTTTAAAAACAAAAGTTCCTCATTCTCATCGCAAATGTATGTTTTTTTCTTAAACTTTTAAACAAAAGTCACGCTGCAATATCGCTTGAGAATCACGAACCAAAGGCTAATCATTAATGGTCACGAATTCGTTTTTATATTTAAAAAAATATTTTTTGTTTGTCTCGCCCGGCAAGAGCTGACAGGAAAATGACGTCACTCATCGAGGAACACGAGCGCCGTCGCCTTTGACTTAGAACTTCTTTGTTGGCCGGAGCTAACAAAGGCGTTCTTTTGTACAATTTGCTTGACAGAACCTAGGATTTTTGAGGATGGCGTAGTTACAACTCTGGATAAAGTTGTGTATTTTGGCAGCAATATTCAGAGGCATACAAGGGATGCATTGCTAGATTTCCATTGAAATGTAGTAACCGTATATATGCATAATGTATTTGCATTCGTATACTACTGATAAAAAACATGTGTCGCGGAAGTGTTGCATACATAAGAATACCGCCACACACACGCTTGTCTATCTATCCATCTATCTTTCTATCAATCTATTCATCTATCTGTATGTGTGTGTGTACATCCTCCAATGGCATCCAGTTCTTTGCCTTCTTTCCTCACCGAGTTCCGTACTTCGCGACGTTCCTCCCGCCGCGCCCCTTGCCATGGAGCCGCGCCAGCAGCTGGATCACGTGCTTGCGGAATTTGCCTCCGCTGAGGGAGTAGAGCGCCCAGTTCCACGAGGCGCCGGCCACAAAGAGCCACCAAGCGAAGAAATGAGCCACTGGGCGCGAGCGGGCCAAGTCGGCCAGCGCGTCCACGGCCACGGGCACACTCGACAGCCCGAACAGGAGTACCATGTGCAGCAGCGTCCACGTCAGGCGCAGCATCTCCTCGTCGCGCACCGCCGAGTGGATGGACAGCTTGTTCTTGGCGATCCTGTTACTGCGGTGGAGGGCGGCCAGAGTGGCCACGATGAGCATGACTGTGAGCGCCCCGGCCACGGACAGGATGCTGACCACCAAGTAGAAGGCGAAGAAGGAAACGGACGGTGCGCCCGCCCCCATGCTTATGGTTAGTTTCGTGATCGGATCGAAGTACCCGACGAAGGAGAGGCCTCGCCTCTGGCGCCAGTTGATGAGGAGAGACAAGGCGACGCCCACGAGCCAGCTGACGCCCACGCCCGTCGACACGAAGCGCCGGTTCAGCGGACGCCCGAGGACCACGGAGAGGCGTTCGACGCTCATGAGGGCGAGCGATAGCAGCGACACGATGCAGGAGACATTGAAGACGACACTGCACGCCATGGGGTAGCCGTGCCTCTCGAATCTCAGCTGCTGGAAGCCGGGAGGCTGGCGCACCGAGAGCTGGCTGAAGTTGACGTGGATCGTGTCAGGACTGAGGTCGCGGAGGCTGAGTCCGCCGCGCATGATCGAGATGGAATCGTGCACCGCGAGGGCCGCTGGCATCGCGCCCAACAGCAGGTCGGCCACGGCCAGCGACGCCCGCAGCAGGAAGGTTGCCTCCTGCACAAGCCCCGTGGCTAGGATTACCGCCAAGACGAACACGTTTCCCAAAACCGTCACTGCGGTGATGGTGACAGCCACGGCCAGCAGCGCAATTTCATTCGCCTTGCAGCCGTAGTCAAGGTAGGACCAGTCTAACGGCTGGTCTCTTCCGAACAAAGATATGACCATATTGTGCAAACACGAAGGCCAGAATTTATTAATGGTCGTTCGGTTATTAGCCAAATTGGTTTGCATAACGTCAATTATATCCTTGGGAAGAGAAAAGAAGCAAGAGCTCTCAATCAGGTCGTCGTGGATGGGCCCTATGACCAACTTTGCTTCGCTCCTAAATATCTGGAACTTGCCCTCCCTGATGTCACGCAGGCACTGCATGTTGCTGTACAGGGTGGCACGAAAAATTGTTTTCGCATTTACCTGGGCAGTTGAAATTTTCTCCGTCTGAGGCATGTCAAGTAGATACTGAGGCGTTGGATTTTCCATAAGCTTCGTAATGTACAGATAACTTGAAGAGAAAATGAGTGTCGGTCGCAAAGGCACGATCTCGAAGCCTTCAGTATCGTTGTCCATGCTGACGGAGGGATCTTGGTTGGTACTGACTCTTCTGGCGTGTTTCAGTGGGAATATGACGGCATGGTATGAGACTGCATCCCCAGACTGAAATATTACCGTGGAACCGTTTTTTGCATAAGAAACACACTCGCTGGACTTCAACAACTGCAAAAAATTGGAAATGTCCTTGAGTTTCAAACACACTCCAAGTTGCAACAAAGTCCACTGATTTCCCACGCCCCCTTCCTGCCACATGCTTTGGGGAAAGGCCACCCGAAGACTCCTCAAGACGGGCGTGAGGTGGTCGCGAGCGCCTCGAGTGACGAAGGTGATGTGTTGTGCCGCCGCCTCCACCATGGCCACCACTCTCTCCCTTCGGCAAAGTGAGTCCGCACCCACTCTCGTGTTCCTGAACGCGGCGAGGAGCAGGAGTATAATCTTGTCTTTGTCCATGATACTCACTGAACAGCTATGTATGAACAGGAGGTAAGCGGTCGTGCGCAGAGTGTCCGGAAAGTGGTTGTTGGTTCTGTGACATAAAGTGAACTGAGATGATTTTCGACAGAGCAGATGGGCACTTTCGAGATTGCTGATGAATTCGGTGAATTTCTGGTGTAAAGAGTATTGCTGGAAGGAAAAAATGACGGATGTTCTCCAGAAGTGAGATGTATATAAAGGTAACTGTTGAATGTATATCTGGGATGCATCTGACAGTTGAATATTGAAGATTGCCAACCACCTTAAGAAATACATGTAGCGAGTGTAGCGAGCGTCATTTTTAAAGACAAGGAGATAATAATTTTTAGTGATTATAACTTTGTGCCAGATGTGATAGGTATTCTCCAACGCCATGGATGTATTCTTGTTACATCTGCACATGTAATACACTATTCCATTATAAGAAATTCTGTAGAGCTGAGAGAAATCGCCACAGTATTTTATAGTTTCGGTATTCCCCACCGAATATGCTAAACTTAGAAAATCTGCAGTAGCATCATTCAATGGACAACGTGCATACAAAAAGACAACTGTCTCCTCCGTTTTACTCACAATAACTGTTAATACTGCAACGTCTCCTGTAGTGTTATATCGCCCTTCTGAAACCTGTTGGCTACAGGAACGAAATACAGATGCATTGACACCATCTCTGTCATTAACTAACACTCGATAGATACTCCTGTGGAATTTGTCAACTGATCCTGTGCACACTAACGAAACGCAGCTCTCTGGAATGCTGTTGGCTGCCGTCCACAGACTGAAGAGGATCTCAGCTCGAAGTCGACCGAACTCATCCCCGCCACCGCCTGCAGGACATGACCAGAGCAGCGAGTGGGCGAGTGCGACTGGAAGACCTGTGCCCTTTTGTGTAAGCGGGATTGCAAGATCGGTTAAGAGAGGTTTACTTTGTTGGGCCTGATTTTCAGCTCCATATAACGCTTTTTGGCATAGCATGACGTCCTCTTTGACTTCTGAGCACTTTGATGAACACAGACTAATATATGGGAACCACATTTTTCGTTCTGCTTCCTTCTTTACGATGATGACGGTAAATTCGACATCAGGGTTGCAAATAAAGGTAAGGCAAGCGTCTGAAAATTCAGGCAATTCCAGATCTTCACCCAAAAGATCTTC
Organism: Penaeus vannamei; assembly: GCF_042767895.1. NCBI lineage: Eukaryota > Metazoa > Arthropoda > Malacostraca > Decapoda > Penaeidae > Penaeus > Penaeus vannamei. The sequence goes on from NC_091573.1 coordinate 37,633,570, forward strand.
CATTAAAGCAATATATCTGTTGAATTCGTACTTCCACTTCTTAGACTTCTGGAGCAAACATCCTGAGAGCTGGCGTCTGCGGTCAGTTTGGTTCGAGGAATAGATTGAGATGAGGATTTCATACCACGTGTTGAGATCTACTGCCCCGCACCAGCTGCTTCGAAATGGTATGACGACACGGGTACCAGATGTGAATGTCTTGATGATCACAGCCATTGGGCAAGGGGAGGACTCTGGATATTCGCTCATATAATACACTTCTTGGTCACTAGAAATGAAGCTGCCATTCTGTGCTTTAATTTGCAGCTCACTGAGGCAGTCATCTGCGAACTCGTTGTCATACAAAGGTTCAGGTCCTACGAGAATCGTATTGAGTTTTGTATAAGACAAGACAGTCGAACCGGAGAAACAAAGACTCTTTTGACAGGCTGGTAAGATTGAAGAAAACTCTCTATGAAAGGTCTGTATATAAGCAAAACCCCTCGACTGAACGCAAATGGGATTCAAAACAATCACTTGTATCTTAAGAGTGATGACAAGTGATTTACCAAAGACTTCATCTTGCAAACCGACTGGGTTTAGTTGTTCGAAACACTCTGGGTTCTTATCTAGAAACCAGTAGGTAGTGATGTTTTCTGTCTTACTATAGAATGAATAAGGGTTAGGGTCAGAACAGAGAAGGTGCCAACAAGGCTTAGGGAGTCTGGAATCAGCATCACGCACTCCAATATACAAATGGGGACCTAAAAACGCTGGACACTTGCGGGGATAGTTTGGAGTTAGAAGGGAAGGGACGGGGATAGGGGCATCTGTGGGAGTCAGAGGAGGAGAGGTAGAGGTATGGTGATCTGCTGAAGTCACAGGAGGAGTGGAAAGGAAAGAATCCTCCGTGGGAGTAAGAGTAGGAGTTGCAGGGTAAGAGACAAAGACAGGATGTTCTGTGGAAGTCAGAGCAGGAGAGGCTGGGGTATGATAATCTGTAGGAATTGAAGAAGACGCAGGGGCTTTAGCATCTGTAGCAGTCAGAGGAGAAGAGACTTCTGTGGAAGTCAGAAGAAGAAAGTCAGAAAAAGGATCCCTTGAAGGAATTAAAGGAGAAGAGACAGCAGTGGGATTATCTGTAGGGATCAAAGGAAAGACAGAGACAGAAACTAAAACAGGATTTTCTGTGGGATTCACTGGGGAAGAAACAGAGATAGAATCTGCTGTGGGAGTAAGAGGAGAGACAGAGACATAATCTCCTGTGGGAGATAAAGGAGGACGGGTGTGGACAGGATCTTCTGTGGAGGGCAGAGGGACAGGAGGCACATATAAAGAGAACGGTTTATCGGAATATCTCACAGAAATGTTCGAATAAGCTTCGCTACTGCTAGCTGACGGTACGGTATCTGTCGCCCATTTTCTGTTAGTGCTGAACTGCTCTTCTGAAACTTCCTTTTCATACACTGTTGTATTTTTAGTTTTCAGGAAAGGGACGTCTTTAGTAAGAATCTCACTTGAATTATTTGATGCTGGAGAGATGTCAGCACAACACTCCGTTATATGATTTTCATCTCCTGGACTTGTGTGTTGGGAATGCGACGCATAACCCTGGCCTTTGTTAAGGACTTCATGAATGGGTGTTCTGGCGTAATTATTGTAGGTCTCTGTTTCCCCTGTAGCTTCTATTTTCTCTTTTACTTCTCTTTTTCCTCTGACTTCTGTTACTCTTTCGTCTTCTATTTTTCCTGTGGCTTTTGTTTCATTTGTCGTTCCTGTTTTTAACGGGGTTACTGCTTCTCCTATTGCTTCTGCTCCTCCTTCCGTTTTTCCCTTGCTCCCTATTTCTCCTACGGCATCTGTTTCTCCTGTGACTTCTGTTTTCCATGTGGCTTCCGTTTTTCCTTCGGCTTTTGTTTCTCCTGTGACCTCTGCTACGTAAATGCCCCTCGCTGGCAAAGTTTTAAAAGCAACAATCTGGTCGGGTGTAACGGCACCTCTGCCAACCGCATTTTCTTCCAGAGTCAGTCCAGAGGCAGCAGTGTGCACGAGATCCTCGGCGTCGGCTGCAGGAAAAAAGAGTGAACCAGTCGAGAGATGGGAGAAGCGACATTTTGACTGATGCAATAGATATTTGACGATGGAATAAGCTTACCTGACAAGACAGTGAACCACAGAGAGTAGTAGTACAGGAGCGACGTGAAAAGTAGCGCCATCTCTGAAATTTGAAAGTAAACACATACAAATATTTTTTTTCTTTTAAGAATGCGTGTATTAAAGAAAGCAAAAGAAAAGAAAATAGATGTGTTTGTAAGTACATATACATACATACGTACATAAATTTACACATAAATCTTGGTCCCTCAAGACTCTAGCATCCCCCTTCCCAAGGGCAACACCCACGATTTTGTTACCATTTTTTTTTATTGCGTTCATTTCGCTCGCAAACTTTCAATCTCGGCCTAACCCCCCCCCCCCCCGGCAGCTGAAATGACGCCCGTATCTCAGCGTAGTTATGATATATAAAAGTCTATCCGTAAACAAAAGCATTCAAAGAAACCTTCAATGCTTGCAGGGGAAACGTCTTCTTTACATTGAGCCCGCAGTAGTATTAAAACGCTTGTTCTGCGTCACAATCTTACGCTATGCATGGTCAGTGTGTGTGTTACTTTAACCGTCAACCATTCTGGTCTTCAGTCACACTCACGCACTCTCAAATTGCATGATGAGAGGCCATGTAGGATTTTGCAGTGGGCTATGGACTGCAGCAGCCAGGCGGAAGTTAGGTGCAATGAGCACGCTGATGAGGTTTAAAATGAAAAAAAAGATAAACACACACACACACACACACACACACACACACACACACACACACACACACACACACACACACACACACACACACACACGCCCGCACAAGCACGCACACACACACACACATGCACACACACACACACAAACACACACGCACACACATAAACACAAAAGCACGGACACGCACACACACGTATATATATATATATATATATATATATATATATATATATATATATATATATATATATATATATATATATATATATATATATATATATAGATATATATATATAGATAGATATAGATATAGATAGATAGATAGATATAGATATGTATGTATGTGTGTATATACACACATTTCATTAGATAACAGCAATAGCTAGCAATCTAAATCCCTACAGATTTATATTTTCTACATTTGTCACAAATTTCTTCTTTTAATTCCTTAGGTATGTTAATACCTTTAACTTTTACTTAACAATAATGATTAAAAACGCAACAGCAGTAATGATTATGATGATAATACCAATAATGAAATAATAATAATGGTAATAATAATAATAATGACAATATTAATGATAATAATAATAAAAATAAAACTTTCATTACTACTAAGGGTAACAATAACGATAAGAACAATACTATTAAAAGATAATGATTATAGTCACAATAATAATAATGATAAAACGTAATAACAACAACATTAATATCACTAACAACAATAATGATAAGAAAAAGTAGAAGAATGAGAAGATGAAGAATAAAAATAAGAAATAGAAGAAGAGGAAAAAATACAAGTAGTAGAAAAGGAAAAGGAAGAAGTAGTAGAAGAAGACGGCGACAGAGAAGAAGAGGAAAACATAGAAGATAAAGAAGAAGGCGACGACATATTTACACATCGTTAAAAGGTTGCCAAGGAAGAGCAGTTCGCCGGAACGAGCTAATTTTCAATCTTTACGCGCTGTAACATTGCGCATCTGGCAGCATCATTTCTCTTATTTTAAAGGATATTTTAAGTTATTGATCTCATCACTATTTGATTAATTTTTGATGATTTTT
>NC_091574.1:0-10000 GCF_042767895.1 Penaeus vannamei
CTCTCTTTCTCTCTTTCTATCTCACTTTCTCTCTCTATCTATCTATATATCTCTTTTGTCTCTATCTCTCTCCCTATCTCTTTCTCTATCACTCTCTCTCTTCCTCTTTCTCTCTCTCTCTCTCTCTCTCTCTCTCTCTCTCTCTCTCTCTCTCTCTCTCTCTCTCTCTCTCTCTCTCTCTCTCTACCTCTCTATATTTCCCTCTGTCTCTCTCTCTCTCTCTCTCTCTCTCTCTCTTTCTCCCTCTATCTCTCTCTCTCTCTCTCTCTATCTCTCTATATCTCCCTCTGTCTCTCTTTCTCTCCCTCTATCTCTATCTCTCTCTCTCTCTCTTTATCTCTCTCTCTCTCTACCTCTCTATATCTCCCTCTGTCTCTCTTTCTCTCCCTCTATCTCTCTCTCTCTCTCCCTTTCTCTCTGTTTTTCTCTCTCTTTCTCTCCCTTTCTCTATTTTTCATTGCTTTCAGGGGTATTTCACGTTGCTGAACGAAGTCATCTGAACATTTTCGTTAGAACTCGGGAAAACATCATTTATGTGCTCATTTTGTTAAAACCCTTCTACTTTTTCTTTAATATTTTTACTCTTCTCCCTCTTTATTTTATTTTCTATTTTTCGTCTTCTTTATCTTCATCTTCTTCATACTACTTTTTTTTTTCTTTCTTTTCTTCTTCTTCTTCTTTTCCCTCTCCTTTCTCTTCACCTTCTTCTTCTTCTTTATTTCTCACTCCTTTTTCTTCATCATCTTCTCCTCCTCCTCCTCCTCCTCCTTCTTCTTCTTCTTCTTCTTTTTCTTCTTCTTCTTCTTCTTCTTCTTCTTCTTCTTCTTCTTCTTCTTCTTTTTCTTCTTCTTTCTTCTTTCATGTTTTTTTCTTTTCTTCTCCCTCTCTCTCATCATCTGTCCATATCTACCAGTCAGTCAACCTCTCTATCTATCCATCAATTCCTCATATCATCTAACATTCGCTGCTTATCTATCCATTTATCTGTCTGTATATTTATCTTTCCATCTGTCTTTCTGTCTATTTATACTGTATATCTCATGCTTCCTCCCCCCTCTCTCTCTTTCTCTTTCTCTCTCTCTTTTTGTCTCTGTCTCTGTCTCTCTCTCTCTCTCTTTCTCTCTCTCTCTCTCTCTCTCTCTCTCTCTCTCTCTCTCTCTCTCTCTCTTTCTCACTCTCTCTCTCTCTCTCCCTCCCTCCCTCTCCCTCCTTCCCTCTCTCTCTACCTCTCCCTCTCCCTCTCCCTCTTCCTCTCTCCCTTTTCGCCTCTCTCTCTCTCTCTCTCTCTCTCGCCCTTCCTCTCCCACTGCCTTTCCCCCCTTTTTTCTCCCTCTCTCTACTCAGGAATCACATAAAAAGACCGTAGTATTTACGAAGGCGAATCGGCCACACAGCAAGCAGTAATCCCTTGGATGAACACCCTTTGTCGATGTCAGTCTACTCATGCTACATATGCGGTGTAATTTCTTATATTTAGATTGTTGTTTGATCCTGTGAAATCCTTTTCTGCATTTGTCAACATGGATACGGTTCATACATATATATATATATATATATATATATATATATATATATATATATATATATATATATATATATATATATATATATATATAATGTGTGTGTGTGTACAAGTTTTCCTTTGACGTCTTAAGTTTTTCAAGTAGGATATCTCGTAGGACATCTCATCTCGTAGGACATCACGTAGGACATCACGTCTTAAGTTTTCCTTATATATAATATATATATATATATATTATATATAAGACGTTACAGACCTTTGACTGTAACGTCTTAGTCAAGTTTTCCTTTGACTGTAACGTCTCTCTCTCTTTCTCAGTTATCATTATTTTCATTATCAGTTATCATCTACATTATCAGTTATCATTATCAACTCGGGGTAACGGCATCTGTTGAGGGGGGGGACGTGCTGGGAATGTGGTTTGGCAGGGGACTTGGTCATGGCCGGCTGCCCGGCACACCGGAGGCGAGACGACGCTCTCCTGCCCTTTTCAGAATATTCTGGACCTCTTGGATGAAGCCCTCCACATGGCGTGCCTCTCCCCTCACCCAGATTTATGAGGACTCATTCATGATGCGTGCGTCCACGCGGTGCTTGAGGGCAAGATCCTTAAGGCGTTGGCCTTTGTGGCCCATTACGAGCGGTATGTCCTCTTTGTCGAATGGCGTCTTCCGTTGTATTGTACGGGTTTGGGGCTTCTGCTGCACAGCGGAGGTCGAGGGCTTGGCTGCGGGAGGTCGCTTCTTGGCGGTCACCTTGTGTTCCCGCTGATCAGCTGCAGCCTTCATGGCGGTCAGCTCGTGGTCCCGCTGATCAGCTGCCGCCTTCATGGCGGTCAGCTCGTGGTCCCGCTGATCAGCTGCCGCCTTCATGGCTGCGGGAGGTCGCTTCTTGGCGGTCACATTGTGTTCCCGGTGATCAGCTGCCGCCTTCAGTGCGGTCAGCTCGTAGTCCCGCTGATCAGCTGCCGCCTTCATGGCGGTCAGCTCGTGGTCCCGCTGATCAGCTGCCGCCTTCATGGCTGCGGGAGGTCGCTTCTTGGCGGTCACATTGTGTTCCCGGTGATCAGCTGCCGCCTTCAGTGCGGTCAGCTCGTGGTCCCGCTGATCAGCTGCCGCCTTCAGTGCGGTCAGCTCGTGGTCCCGCTGATCAGCTGCCGCCTTCATGGCTGCGGGAGGTCGCTTCTTGGCGGTCACATTGTGTTCCCGGTGATCAGCTGCAGCCTTCATGGCGGTCAGCTCGTGGTCCCGGTGATCAGCTGCCGCCTTCATGGCTGCGGGAGGTCGCTTCTTGGCGGTCACATTGTGTTCCCGGTGATCAGCTGCCGCCTTCAGTGCGGTCAGCTCGTGGTCCCGCTGATCAGCTGCCGCCTTCATGGCTGCGGGAGGTCGCTTCTTGGCGGTCACCTTGTGGTGATCAGCTGCAGCCTTCATGGCGGTCAGCTCGTGTTCCCGGTGATCAGCTGCCGCCTTCAGTGCGGTCAGCTCGTGGTCCCGCTGATCAGCTGCAGCCTTCAGTGCGGTCAGCTCGTGGTCCCGCTGATCAGCTGCCGCCTTCATGGCTGCGGGAGGTCGCTTCTTGGCGGTCACATTGTGTTCCCGGTGATCAGCTGCAGCCTTCATGGCGGTCAGCTCGTGGTCCCGCTGATCAGCTGCCGCCTTCAGTGCGGTCAGCTCGTGGTCCCGCTGATCAGCTGCCGCCTTCATGGCTGCGGGAGGTCGCTTCTTGGCGGTCACATTGTGTTCCCGGTGATCAGCTGCCGCCTTCAGTGCGGTCAGCTCGTGGTCCCGCTGATCAGCTGCCGCCTTCATGGCTGCGGGAGGTCGCTTCTTGGCGGTCACCTTGTGGTGATCAGCTGCAGCCTTCATGGCGGTCAGCTCGTGTTCCCGGTGATCAGCTGCCGCCTTCAGTGCGGTCAGCTCGTGGTCCCGCTGATCAGCTGCCGCCTTCAGTGCGGTCAGCTCGTGTTCCCGGTGATCAGCTGCCGCCTTCATGGCGGTCAGCTCGTGGTCCCGCTGATCAGCTGCCGCCTTCATGGCGGTCAGCTCGTGGTCCCGTTTATCAGCTGCCGCCTTCATGGCGGTCAGCTCGTGTTCCCGGTGATCAGCTGCCGCCTTCAGTGCGGTCAGCTTGTGGTCCCGCTGATCAGCTGCCGCCTTCAGTGCGGTCAGCTCGTGGTCCCGTTTATCAGCTACCGCCTTCATGGCGGTCAGCTCGTGTTCCCGGTGATCAGCTGCCGCCTTCAGTGCGGTCAGCTTGTGGTCCCGCTGATCAGCTGCCGCCTTCAGTGCGGTCAGCTCGTGGTCCCGTTTATCAGCTACCGCCTTCATGGCGGTCAGCTCGTGTTCCCGGTGATCAGCTGCCGCCTTCAGTGCGGTCAGCTCGTGTTCCCGGTGATCAGCTGCCGCCTTCAGTGCGGTCAGCTCGTGGTCCCGTTGATCAGCTGCCGCCTTCATGGCAGTCAGCTCGTGTTCCCGGTGATCAGCTGCCGCCTTCATGGCGGTCAGCTCGTGGTCCCGCTGATCAGCTGCCGCCTTCAGTGCGGTCAGCTCGTGGTCCCGTTGATCAGCTGCCGCCTTCATGGCGGTCAGCTCGTGTTCCCGGTGATCAGCTGCCGCCTTCAGTGCGGTCAGCTCGTGGTCCCGTTGATCAGCTGCCGCCTTCATGGCAGTCAGCTCGTGTTCCCGGTGATCAGCTGCCGCCTTCATGGCAGTCAGCTCGTGTTCCCGGTGATCAGCTGCCGCCTTCAGTGCGGTCAGCTCGTGTTCCCGGTGATCAGCTGCCGCCTTCATGGCGGTCAGCTCGTGATCTCGCTGTTGTATTGCGTCTCTAGCTGCTTTGAATATTTTCCAGAAGAACAGCGATGAGAAGATTGTTGCTGCCAGAGCGCCAAGCATTGCAATGCGCAGTAGTCTCTGCCCCTTCATTGCGCTGCTCAGCTATCCCTCGAGTTCTCGGTTGCACTGTATCTGGGCTTATTTCGAGAAATAATCCCTGATACAGCTGGGGATAGGCCAGTAAGTATAGGTAGGGTCAGGCGGCGAGCTTTTATAGTTGACTGGGGCTCTGTTGATCAATTCTTTCAGGCGCAGATTTATTGTATGCATGTACATTTTCAATATTTATGCAGTACTATTACCTAGATGCAATTCTTCCAGGCGCAGATTTATTGTATGTATTTACATTTTCAATATTTATGCAGTACACTATTACCTAGATGCAGGGGGGTGGGGGGGGGCAGGGAAGTAATCAAATGAATACCGCAAAACTACTTTCCTCCTCTCTTTTCCCTTTTCTCAACAAAATATTCTCTCCCTTATTCCAGAGCAGTATTCCGAAAACCGGCTGGTAAACATGGCGACCGCGTTCTACTCTTCAAGAGAAAATATAACAAAGTATAAAATCTCATTGGTGGCAAAGTGATGCGAAAAGTTTACCCCAACCGCCACCAGGGGACTGACGGCGCTGATCACAAGCTGGGCAACAAGCTGTTTCTTCCTCAGGATGTTGTCAATTCGAATTTCCAGATTGATGAGGTGAGTCGGGAAGGAGGGAGGGAAGGTAGGAGAGGGAAATATATTATATATATATATATATATATATATATATATATATATATATATATATATATATATATATATATAATATATATATATATATATATATATATATATATATATATAATCAAGGACAACAAAAATATTCTTTAATGTACAATACAATACAATTACAGAACATTGTCGAGTTCGAGATGGGCCGGGCCCCCCATCCTTTTCGGGCTCAAGGGTGACTGGGTTCTTGGGCTCAAGTCCCTGGGTCTCCTTCTCGGGCTCAAGTGCGACTCCCTGGGTCTCATTCTCGGGCTCAAGGGCGACTCCCTGGGTCTCATTCTCGGGCTCAAGTGCGACTCCCTGGGTCTCATTCTCGGGCTCAAGGGCGACTCCCTGGGTCTCATTCTCGGGCTCAAGGGCGACTCCCTGGGTCTCCTTCTCGGGCTCAAGGGCGACTCCCTGGGTCTCATTCTCGGGCTCAAGGGCGACTCCCTGGGTCTCCTTCTCGGGCTCAAGGGCGACTTCCTGGGTCTCCTTCTCGGGCTCAAGGGCGACTTCCGGGGTCTCCTTCTCGGGCTCAGGTGCGACTCCCTGGGTCTCATTCTCGGGCTCAAGGGCGACTCCCTGGGTCTCCTTCTCGGGCTCAAGGGCGACTCCCTGTTCTCGGGCTCAAGGGCGACTCCCTGGGTCTCCTTCTCGGGCTCAAGGGCGACTTCCTGGGTCTCCTTCTCGGGCTCAAGGGCGACTTCCTGGGTCTCCTTCTCGGGCTCAAGGGCGACTTCCTGGGTCTCCTTCTCGGGCACAAGGGCGACTCCCTGGGTCTCCTTCTCGGGCTCTAGGGCGACTTCCTGGGTCTCCTTCTCGGGCTCAAGGGCGACTTCCTGGGTCTCCTTCTCGGGCTCAAGGGCGACTTCCTGGGTCTCCTTCTCGGGCACAAGGGCGACTTCCTGGGTCTCCTTCTCGGGCTCAGGTGCGACTCCCTGGGTCTCATTCTCGGGCTCAAGGGCGACTCCCTGGGTCTCCTTCTCGGGCTCAAGGGCGACTCCCTGTTCTCGGGCTCAAGGGCGACTCCCTGGGTCTCCTTCTCGGGCTCAAGGGCGACTTCCTGGGTCTCCTTCTCGGGCTCAAGGGCGACTTCCTGGGTCTCCTTCTCGGGCTCAAGGGCGACTTCCTGGGTCTCCTTCTCGGGCACAAGGGCGACTCCCTGGGTCTCCTTCTCGGGCTCTAGGGCGACTTCCTGGGTCTCCTTCTCGGGCTCAAGGGCGACTTCCTGGGTCTCCTTCTCGGGCTCAAGGGCGACTTCCTGGGTCTCCTTCTCGGGCACAAGGGCGACTTCCTGGGTCTCCTTCTCGGGCACAAGGGCGACTCCCTGGGTGTCCTTCTCGGGCTCAAGGGCGACTCCCTGGGTCTCTTTCTTGGGCTCAAGGGTGACTCCCTGGGTCTCCTTTTCGGGCTCAAGGGCGACTCTCTGGGTCTCCTTCTCGGGCTCAAGGGCGACTCCCTGGGTCTCCTTCTCGGGCTCAAGGGCGACTCCCTGGGTCTCCTTCTCGGGCTCAAGGGCGACTTCCTGGGTCTCCTTCTCGGGCTCAAGGGCGACTTCCTGGGTCTCCTTCTCGGGCACAAGGGCGACTCCCTGGGTCTCCTTCTCGGGCTCAAGGGCGACTCCCTGGGTGTCCTTCTCGGGCTCAAGGGCGACTCGCTGGGTCTCCTTCTCGGGCTCAAGGGCGACTCCCTGGGTGTCCTTCTCGGACTCAAGGGCGACTTGGGTCTCCTTCTCGGGCTCAAGGGCGACTCCCTGGGAATCCTTCTTGGGTTCAAGGGCGACTCCCTGGGTCTCACTCTCGAGCTCAAGGGCGACTCCCTGGGTCTCACTCTCGGGCTCAAGGGCGACTCCCTGGGTGTCCTTCTCGGGCTCAAGGGCGACTCCCTGGGTCTCCTTCTCGGGCTCAAGGGCGACTCTCTGGGTCTCCTTTTCGGGCTCAAGGGTTAGTGGTGATAGCACGAGCAGTAGCAGTGGTGGTAGCACGAGTAATAGCAGTGGTGGTAGCACGAGTAATAGCAGTGGTGGTAGCACGAGTAATAGCAGTGGTGGTAGCACGAGTAATAGCAGTGGTGGTAGCAGTGGTGGTAGCACGAGTAATAGCAGTGGTGGTAGCACGAGTAATAGCAGTGGTGGTAGCAGTGGTGGTAGCACGAGTAATAGCAGTGGTGGTAGCAGTGGTGGTAGCACGAGTAATAGCAGTGGTGGTAGCAGTGGTGGTAGCACCACCATTCTATCGCTAATTCCACTTCACTCTTCTTTTCCTGCGCGAAGATCGGCAAGAGTCCCCTCCAAGCTGTCATCATCGAGGTGAGCCGAGGGTATGGCAAGCCTCTACTCCTAGTGACGCAACGTAACTAGTGACGCAACATAACTAGTGACGCAACATAACTAAGGGCGACTCCCTGGGTCTCGTTCTCGGGCTCAAGGGTGACTCCCTGGGTCTCCTTCTCGGGCTCAAGGGCGACTCCCTGGGTCTCCTTCTTGGGCTTTAGGGCGACTCCCTGGGTCTCCTTCTTGGGCTTTAGGGCGACTCCCTGGGTCTCCTTCTCGGGCTCAAGGGCGACTCCTTGGGTCTCCTTCTCGGGCTCAAGGGCGACTCCATGGGTCTCCTTCTCGGGCTCAAGGGTGACTCCCTGGGTCTCGTTCTCGGGCTCAAGGGCGACTCCCTGGGTCTCCTTCTCGGGCTCAAGGGCGACTCCCTGAGTCTCCTTCTCGGGCTCAAAGGCGACTCCCTGGGTCCCCTTCTCGGGCTCAAGGGTGACTCCCTGGGTCTCCTTCTCGGGCTCAAGGGCGACTCCCTGGGTCTCCTTCTTGGGCTTTAGGGCGACTCCCTGGGTCTCCTTCTCGGGCTCAAGGGCGACTCCTTGGGTCTCCTTCTCGGGCTCAAGGGCGACTCCATGGGTCTCCTTCTCGGGCTCAAGGGTGACTCCCTGGGTCTCGTTCTCGGGCTCAAGGGCGACTCCCTGGGTCTCGTTCTCGGGCTCAAGGGCGACTCCCTGAGTCTCCTTCTCGGGCTCAAAGGCGACTCCCTGGGTCCCCTTCTCGGGCTCAAGGGTGACTCCCTGGGTCTCCTTCTCGGGCTCAAGGGCGACTCCCTGGGTCTCCTTCTCGGGCTCAAGGGCGACTCCCTGGGTCTCCTTCTCGGGCTAAAGGGTGACTCCCTGGGTCTCCTTCTCGGGCTCTAGGGCGACTCCCTGGGTCTCCTTCTCGGGCTCGAGGGTGACTCCCTGGGTCTCCTTCTCGGGCTCGAGGGTGACTCCCTGGGTCTCCTTCTCGGGCTCGAGGGTGACTCCCTGGGTCTCCTTCTCGGGCTCGAGGGTGACTCCCTGGGTCTCCTTCTAGGACTCAAGGGTGACTCCCTGGGTCTCCTTCTAGGACTCAAGGGTGACTTCCTGGGTCTCCTTCTCGGGCTCAAGGGCGACTCTCTGGGTCTCCTTCTCGGGCTCAAGGGCGACGCCCTGGGTCTCCTTCTCGGGCTCAAGGGCGACTCCCTGGGTCTCCTTCTCGGGCTCAAGGGCGACTCCCTGGGTCTCCTTCTCGGGCTCAAGGGCGACTCCCTGGGTCTCCTTCTCGGGCTCAAGGGTGACTCCCTGGGTATCCTTCTCGGGCTCGAGGGCGACTCCCTGAGTCTCCTTCTCGGGCTCGAGGGCGACTCCCTGGGTCTCCTTCTCGGGCTCGAGGGCGACTCCCTGGGTCTCCTTCTCGGGCTCAAGGGCGACTCCCTGGGTCTCCTTCTCGGGCTCAAGGGTGACTCCCTGGGTCTCCTTCTCGGGCTCGAGGGCGACTCCCTGAGTCTCCTTCTCGGGCTCGAGGGCGACTCCCTGGGTCTCCTTCTCGGGCTCGAGGGCGACTCCCTGGGTCTCCTTCTCGGGCTCAAGGGCGACTCCCTGGGTCTCCTTCTCGGGCTCAAGGGCGACTCCCTGGGTCTCCTTCTCGGGCTCAAGGGCGACTCCCTGGGTCTCCTTCTCGGGCTCAAGGGAGACTCCCTGGGTCTCCTTCTCGGGCTCAAGGGAGACTCTGGGTCTCCTTCTCGGGCTCGAGGGTGACTCCCTGGGTCACCTTCTCGGGCTCGAGGGCGACTCCCTGGGTCTCCTTCTCGGGCTCAAGGGTGACTCCCTGGGTCTCCTTCTCGGGCTCAAGGGCGACTCCCTGGGTCTCCTTCTCGGGCTCAAGGGCGACTCCCTGGGTCTCCTTCTCGGGCTCAAGGGCGACTCCCTGGGTCTCAGTTTATCACGTGGAAAGTATTGCCTGTGACAGTGTCGCTCGCTGGGGAGAGGGGATAGCGGGAGGAGGGGAAGGAGGGGTGGGAGAGGTAGATGGAGGGCTCCAAATTTCGTTTTCTCACATAAACTTGATCGTAAATCACTTTAATCCACGATACATTACCTACATCTCTATAAAAAAGTAATATTAGGAAGAGCACATAATTTCAGTAAAACAATAATTCAAAAAACACACACTGTTGCCCACACATAATGCTGTCACACCCTCCCCTCTCCTCCTCCTCCTCCTCCCTCCCTCTCCTCCTCCGTTTCCTCCTCCCCGTCTCCCTCTCCCTCCCTCTCCTCCTCCGTTTCCTCCTCCCCGTCTCCCTCTCGCCGAAGACCTCGCTTTGACCTATAAACATCCAGGAACTTCGAAAATCAGGATCCTTCCCCTCCCTTCCTCTTCTCTTCCCCCTCCTCCCTCTTCTCCCTGCTCTTTTTCTCCTCCTCTCCCCTCCTTTTCTCTCCCCATTGAGGCTCCTTCGCGGGCTCAAGGGCGACTCCCTGGGTCTCCTTCTCGGGCACAAGATCGACTCCTTGGGTCTCTTTCTCGGGCACAAGATCGACTCCTTGGGTCTCCTTTTTCGGGCTCAAGGGCGACTCCCTGGGTCTCCTTCTC
>NC_091574.1:17500-32500 GCF_042767895.1 Penaeus vannamei
TCCCACAGTGGAGCAAGTTGAAGATCAGGACAGGATAGCAGAGAGTGAAAGTAATGTTCATCATACAACATCTCAAACAAAATTCTTTTCCGTCTTTGTTGAGGACAACTCTCTTATAGCTGTCGATGAAGGTAAAGTATAAGATGTTATTTTCTTTCAAAGCAGGAACTTCAAAAAGAAAAAAAAAATACTGATCTTTCCTTGAGCTTTCTCAAGGTTGATATTTTTTAATTTCTAACAAGTAGAAATAGAAGAAAAATATTGAAAAGGAAATTATTGTGTTGAAAGTCATGTCATGAAAGATTACTATACAGATAGTTGTTATAACATATACATACAAGCTGTTATGCAAAAATGAATTGAAGTATATAAGCTATTTATTGCTAGTATGAACAGAAAATGCTGTTTATTTAGGTTGTAATAGTCAAGAGTCAACTGTTTTCTTATATGTTGACCATTATATGTTTGAACAACTGTTTGCATTAAACATTTTTGATTTTCCAAACAGGGGTTCTCTCTATAGGACACTATGATGTTTTTTGAATAGATGTAGTGCAAGAATATATTTTTTCAAATAGATTTAGTTTATTTTTTTATTTATTTTTTTTTTTTTTTCAAATAGATTTAGTGCAGGGTCTTTTTCATTATATCAAGTTTAAGACTATGCTTTTTCTGATTGATTTACCATAAGAATATATATCCTGCCCTGAACCACAGATGGGAAGTTGTACAGCAGTGGTGTTCCTCTACCGTATGGTGGCAGCAGAATCAGTGTTGTTGAAGCGGGGAAGGAGCACTGTATGGCACTAACAACGGATGGAGTAGTCCTTACCTGGGGCAGTGGAATGTAAGTACTACACATCTTCAGAAGTAGGTGGAAGGAAATACAAATAGACTTTTATTTTCCCTAAATCTCACTTGGTATCATTTTGCTAGTATGGGATGAAATTAATTAAGATCATTCTCCAATGACAAGAAGAGCTCATTTGACATTGAATTTGGGATATTGAGTAAAAGATTAATGATAATTGATTTTAAGGAAATAATAGAAAAATCCACTAATATGCTAATCCCTGCTGTTTCAGATAAGCATTTAAGATAGTCTTTTACTTTGGAAAAGGAGTCTTTCTCCTATGAAATATTAACAATGTGATATATGTTTTACTCTTAGGAATGTAATAATTGTGTCATCAGGATTAAAAATGGAAATTTAGTTGTACTCTTTTAGACTTTAGATCTTTATTTTGTCTTTTAAGTTCCAGCTTCTGTATCTAGAAAAGATGCTTCTAAAGAGAGAGTGAGAAGGAGGATGACAGTGAATGACACAGAGGGAAAGGGAGAGAGACAGACACAGACAGACAGACAGAGAGTGAGTGAGTCAGAAGGTGGATGAGAAACATACAGTGAGAGGGAGAGAGAGAGAGATGGGGGAGGGGGAGGAAGCTCTAGGTCTCTCTCAGTTAAAGTTTGTAAAATTAGTAAATATCAGATAAATTTTCTTTAGCCAGTATATTTAAACTGATAAGGACTTTTCCTGTATCATTTTTAAAATCTACTTCTTTTTCTTCTGAATAATTGCCTGCTAGCAATGGACAAAAAATGACTTGCCTAACTCCTACATATAATTCGATTCTCAATAATTTCTTGTCCCACTTTAGGTGTGGTCAACTTGGCAACGGAGAATTGTGCCAGATCGATCGTCCAGAACCAGTAGAGAGTCTTCAAGGCATTACCATCTCCTCCATAGCCTCGGGGGGTTGGCACTGTGTCGGTAATTATATATTTTTAATTTTTAAATTTTTGTTATCATTATTTGTGTGGGTGGGCTGTGGCTGTGGGTGTATGTTATCTTTGATGACGATAATGTATGCATATTTTTCTTATATATAAATACTTAGTTAATTGTTGCCTTTAATGGTTTGAGTTTAATCCTGAAATTAGTGTGTTAAGAAATATACTGTATGGTATCTTGAGTAAATTAATAACATCATGTTTCTGGAAATAGAGGATCATCCGTAAAATTTTAATTGTCTTCTTTTACCAGTTTAAATTTCCTTTGTGCCTTCCTTAGCACATAGTATAGTATTGTTACCTCAAATCTTAGGGAAAGGAATTTTGGATCTGTGGAGGTAGAGTATAGAGTTATGTTTGGGGAATGAGCTTTTGCATCAAAGAAATGCGGAATTTTCAACACTGAATTTTAGCTTGTGATATTCTTATGTAATTTCAAGTATTTGTTTTTACTTAGGAGACAGATGAATTATTTATGTTTACCCTTTTTTTACTTTCTCATTTCTTTTCTTCTTCCTCCTTTTGTCTCTCATTTCCTCTCTTCTTCCCTCTTATAACTTGCTTGTTTCCTCTCTCTTCTTCCCCCTTTTATCTTTCTCATTGCATCTCTTTTCTTATTCCCTTTTGTCTTTCTTATTTCCTCTCTCTTCTTCCCTCTTTTAACTAGCTTATTTCCTTTTTCTTCTTCCTCCTTTTCTCTCATTTCCTCTCTCTTCTTCTTCCTTCTGTCTTTCTCTATTCCTATTTTGACTTTCTCATTTCGTCTCCCTTTTGTCTTTCTCATTTCCTTTTTCTTTATCCTCCCCCTTTTGTCTTCCTCATATCCTCTCTCTTACTTCTTTTTCTCTTCAACAGCTTTGAGCACGAGTGGTGACGCATACACGTGGGGCTGGAATGAAAGTGGCCAGTTGGGCTTCCCAGCCAAGGCAGATCAGGAGGCATCGATTTTGGGAACATTTAGCCACAGATGCCGATGTCCCGAACCAGTTCATATGACAGACACAATACACAGTGATAGCAAGGTGGAAGAAATTAGGACCAATGAACAGAGTGACAACGATCATAAAGCATCTCTCGAAGGAACAGGAGATTGCAGATCTGATTTGAGAATCAACAAGGGCCGTGCGAAGGATGTTGTGAATGTACAGACCTCACCCAGGCTGTTGGACTTCTGGAATGAAGATATGGCAATCATAGATGTCAAAGGTGGAGATAGGCACACATTATATCAGCTTGGTAAGACATTACATTAGTACCATACACTTAGATTTCATATGAATGTTACAGGCATATTTTCTGTAAGTAAAGCATCAAGTTATTTTTTTAAACATTTGAACAGTATAGAGTTTAAGGCTTTAGAGCCTTTTTTCTTTTTTTCTTTTTTTTTTGTACAGTGTCAAAATTGTTAATGATTCATGAGCCATATTCCAATTCAATCTTGTTATTCTCTTAGTTTTAAGGCATTTGCAAAATAATATGATATGTATTAATCTCCTTTTTCAAACATTCACAGAGGATGGGAGTGTATGGTCCACTGGCATGAACAAGTTAGTATGCTATGCCACTTAACGTTTTGATTAAGTTATATCCCTTGTCTTCACAGTTGAAATGGTTAATGGTTTAAAAGCAAAGTAAATGTGTTAGACATCTAAGGTCATATAGCACTATAGGAAGGTACAGTAAAGGGTGGTTAAAGGGGATAGTGTTATGCATCAACTATCTAGAATAGTATTGAAAGGTTAAAGATGGGTAAAGGAGTTGACGATTCACAGGTGAAAATATGTAAAATTTCCAGGGAAGAGACATTTCAGGACACATTCACTTGTGGCAGGCAATCTGTAATTTTTAAGTTCAAGTAAATGTTTTTATATTACTGATATACATATAGATTTATACTTTTGGCCGAGGTCAGATATTACTTTATATCATAACCCTAGATATTTCAATATGCATTTCTTTTAGTTCTATCATTAGATAATTCCTTAAACATGAAATGCCATACAAATGTAATTTTATTTATTTATTTTAGGTACGGCCAGCTTGGTTTGGGCGACACAGCCGAGAGGAATGAACCTTGCCTGGTACCAGTCACAGGCATCAGAACAATGTTTGCTGGGGGATGGATTTCAGTGTTTATTGCAACGGACACTAGTGGGAGATGACATGTGGTTTGCTTCTGCTGTGATAGCACATCTGTGTATATATATTCATTTAAATTTGTTTATATGGATGTAGACTTGTATGTAAGCATATGTACATATAAATACACAAATTACCAATTCTTTTTAATTAAGAAATGAAATATGTCTCTTCATTAACAAATAGAAATTCGGTTTTGCTGCTTATTTGTTCTTTCTTAATAATAAACGTGAGCAGAAGCTTTAGCGAATTTAGCATATCACAGAAGTATCTAGTCAGTGTGCAGTTTATGGTAAATGTGTGTTCTCCTTCATCTCTTTCTTTCTTTTTGTTTATATAACATATTCTGAACATCTTTACACATTGATCTTTCAATTCTAGTTATAGACATAACACTATAATTTTTGTAAATTGTGGCACCAGCATATCATGTCTCTTTCTTCAATTAACTGTTTCTTAAGTTACCTATAAAATTCCCACTGATTATATTAATATTATTATTATTATTGATGATGATGATGATGATAATTGATGATGATGATGATGGTGATTGATGATGATTATAACAAAGTATCAATAATAATAAAATGCACTGACTTAAATTTAAATAGGTGCTCTTTGAGACAATTTCTGATAAATAACTAGATTCCATAATTTGTAAATATTCATAATAATGTTCTGAAGAAGCAATGTTCACACAGTTTATACAATGCAAGCAGGCAATATCATATTTTCCCAAATACAAAGCAGAACACAGGGAATAAAGAATATTTCTGAAATGGAGGATTGAGAAAGAACTAGATCGGGAGAAAACAACTGACAAAAAATGTAACCAAAACATAAGGAACTAATGAAGGAAGAGTTAAATGTAATGAGTAAAAATGTAACAGAGGACTAATGCAAAAGGTAGTGACAGAGGATACAAAAAAATACTCAAATAATGAGCAAAAAATAACGATAATGACAGTATATGAAAAAATATTTTGCTAATAAAAGCATACAAGAATTATTTGAATAATAAAAGCTTAACTTATTTTTCTTGAGGGGGGGAATAATATCAAAATAGATCAGAAATGTGTGGGAATAACGTCAGAAATAAACATATTTAAAGGACAATAACAAGCACATTAATCAACAAACCAATGCTTGCTATTTGAATTCTATGTCACAAGGCACTTCCAAAATTTTATTTTAGTATTGTGAGCCCCACTCTGCTTTATCAGCATTGCCAAAAAATGTTTCCTTCCTGATTTTCTGGTATTGCCCTACCCAACCTGACAATGTTGCCAACACTGATCTGTGTGGCTGTGCCTGCCAATATCACCGTCTGCAATTAATTCAAATATTCATAAAAGACAAGGGAGATAAATGCCCTCAGGAATCCAAAAACATACATGCATTGCCTTATGCTTGATCACATGCACACTACCACAACAAATTTGCGTAAACACTTGTTTATATAATAAAAGTAAACATTCCTGAAAGGTGTATATGAAGTGCGTAATTTAGAGAAGATTGAGACCAGGCTAAGCCTCAGTCACAGTGATTGTGAAGTAGATTCAAATATAACAAGTCAAACATGGTTCTCTGCCAGGTTTTAATGTTTTTTTCTTTTCTCAAATAGCTTTAAATTGTACAAACTGATTTTTGTCACCTGTCAGCTTTAGGACTTTCTCATTTTGGTTCTATTAGCATTTTAGGCACCACTAAAGCTTTTTAGCATATGTACACTGTTTATGACCCTTTTTCTTCTCTCAAATGATTTTGACTGGACTGTAATAATATGCAAAGTAAATCCATTTCTATTGTATATCCCCCCCCCCCCCTTGTACCAACAAAGATAAAACAGAGGATAGGCTTTATGGAAGGGGTATGCAAGCAAGTGCAGTACACGTTTCTTTGTGTTGTGGCTAGGTTTTATTATTTTGTATTTGTACAATTACCTAGAGAAATTCCTATGCCCTATGTTATGTGGCATTTTCTCAGAAGTAACATTAATACCTATACATAATAAGGTATTTGTACTATAGCAATGGACATTATGGCAGATATAAACAAGGAAGTACTTAAAACCTCACCAAAACAGGTAATTTTTGAAGCAACTGTGATCTAGCTGAGAGTATCTATCAATTCACTATTGATTTTTGTTCAGAAACTGGACACATGACAGACTTGTCAATAAATATGTGGTGGATGGGTTAGAAGTTAGGGTTAGTACAATATGAGAGAAAAATTAAATAAAGACTTTATTAGACAATCTCTAATGGTTTGCAGGAAGAAGGTGGTGCATGCATGCTTTTGTCACCACAGTCTACGCATGACTGATGTGGTTGCAACATAATAAATAATCAAGTGTGACACTAATGTTCACTTATTCAGCTCTAAGCGTAACCCTCTGAGTGCACTCGTTTCTGGTATGATTCTCCTTTGTAAGTGGATGAAAATTATTATAACTTAATACAATATTACATGTCGTACATTTCAATGTCATCTGGTGTTCTATCCTTGTTTATACTATGTATGCTTAGTGCACTCAAATGGTTAAACTGTAGGTAGTGAATCTTATGACAAAAAAAGGTTGCCCATATATATATAAATATGTGCAGTTTATAATCCTTTGTAAAACCACAAACAGAAATTTCTGTCATCCCCTTGTAAAGAGGATTACAAAAGAGGAAAATAAAATATCTCTTACACTGTGAAAATAGATTTGAGAAATCAATAAAACAATCATTACATGGTAATAACAGCAAGAAGATGAAATACTAGCACCCAAAACCCTTGTATATGAATAGTACGCACTGAACACATCCTGAAAGTTCTAAACTCATACAAATGGTCTTGTTACAGAAACAAAATAACAACTGATCCATAATTCACAGGATGATACCTTAGCTGCTCTGTCATTTGTTGAGACCAGGACATGAGACAACTGCATCTGATCAATTAACATATCAAAAGAGAGACAGAGAGAGAGAGAGAAAAAAAGACAAAGATGAACCATTTTCCAAGGTTTTATCCTGTGAGGTCATGAAGTAAAGAATAAAAAATGTAACAGAAGGCAGTGTAAGTTAAAAGAAAAGGAATTAAATCTAATGTTTTGTACAACACACAAACCTAGTCATGGAAGACTGTGAGCTTATTCTAATGTCTTGAATGAATATCAATTCCCCGAAAAGAAAAGAAAATAAGGAAAAAAATGCAATCCCACCAACAATATATAGAAAAAATACAAAAATGAGAACAAACAGTGGTCTTCTCACAAACACGATGGAATGAACACCTAAATTCTCCAATACGGAAAGAAACTGGAATTCTGAATAGTCACCATTAACTCCCATATGTCTGATAACAGTAATTTGATGGATTCATAAACATACTCATGAATGCATGAAGATACTCATGATTATTCTAATAAACTGATATATAGGTATGCAGGATTTTTTAAGTAATTCTTAGCAGTTGCATGACATTGTGAAAATTTGAAGTAGCAACAAATACTTCCTTATTCAAGGCACATAAGAATCTGCATTTGCATTAGTGCATTTCTCTGCTGCAGTGAGAGCAAGGGTGGAAGTTGAGGACTGAAGACAGCTGCTGTACTATCTTTCCAAAATGCTGCAATCCTACACTACATACCAAAAGTTTGTGCTTTCTGGTTGATTCTTTAATATATTCCAATGCTTCTTATAAGCAGAAAATGATGCTAGAAATTGCTAGCAGTAGCAATTTCTTGCCACTCTAGGGAGATTTAGATCTGAAACCTTTGCAACGATGGTCTACACAATCTAATCATATACATATATATTCACATGTATGTAATAATACATAGATTCAGACACATCTTGAAGCTTCTATTGGAATTTTCAATAATGGTGCTAATAGAAAGAAGGCTGTTCAAAAACCAATAATAAAAATCACACATGACCACTCCTGAGAACCTTCAGATTACCTACACGTCAAAAATAAACCAATAAATTCCTTCAGGTTAGAGGACATAAGGCACATTGTTCCTAGCAATATCACAGTATACTGTACATCTGTTATACATATTTACTTTCATTGGTTCTATATATAAATATAAAGAATCTATGGCATACTTTCATCATATCTCCTTGATGAATAAATAGAATTAAAACATTTACATCATGTGCATATTCCTGATGTAGTTAGCTTATATATCAGAGCAGATAAAAATTACATTCAAAAATGTAGACTATATTTATGATCAACCACTAAGGCCTATGTCACCTCTATCAAATACAGTATACTTCTATGGTTTTACATATAATTTCCCAAGGTACTCAATTTGTATGTTTTTAAAATCATTCCACTTCTGTCATCTGATGAAATTATGTAATACCAATGATCCTGCACATACACAAAAAAAGAAGAAAAAAGCAAACTCTCTTAAAACAGATATTTGCACATTCTCTAAGACTGGAAGCCTCTCAGCAAACTTCCTGATATGGACTGGGGCATCAGCAGGACTGAGCACCTGCGGAGAGACATGGCCTCCTTACAGCTCTTCTACCCTCGGCCGTGTCTTGATGTACACGAAGATGGCCAGGAGGAGGAAGAGTCCTCCTAGGATAGGAAGAGCGACGGTGAAGGCCTTGTCTTTGTTCTCCATAAACTCCTTCTTCCTCTCACGCTTCTCCTTTGCCGATTCCTTTGGCTTTCCCTTGAGCTGACGCATTGTGTCTCACTGGCTGATCTGCAATGAGGCGCAGAATGAACTCATTGTTCCGGCAGAAGTATACCTTGTATCCCTAATGAAATAGATTTATATTTCCTATCATTTATTGCAGAGGATTACATGATCCTGAAGTAAGTCCTATTTTATACAAAGATTTTACCAGATGCAAATTGGGAATAACACTTGAAAACATTAGCGCCGGCTTATTCTAGATTCTATTTGACTTTTCATTTGTATCAAATTGCTCTAAGGTGAGAGAGATATGTCCTAAATAAGCGCCCTGCACATCATTAACTGAGATTGCGATTGAGTTTGTTTGTGGCCACACATTATAAGGCATTATTGTACTAAGGTCTATGTGGTACCCTGAAAAATGACAAAAGTAGTTTTAGCTTATAGTTTATAAATTTTCTTATAAAACAGTTTTGAGGCTTTTTGTATTTCTTTGAATCCATGAATCTCTAAATTTTCTATCCTTTAACCCACTAATGACAAGTGTTCCACATATGAGACACACAAAAAAATAAACATTGCCGGGTGTCCCGCCAGTGTGACACTATATTGGGGCTCGCGCTCCTACGCAGTAGCCGGTCGCAACCGATTTTGTAGCTGCCCGGAATCTTATATTTTCGGCTTCAAAACATACCGATGTTAATGGGTTAAAGAATGAAAGAACAAGAAGTTTGAGGGGGAAAAAAATACACTCTGATTTCCTCTAACCAAAAGCAGTGCATCATTAAAAGTCTTCTCTCATCATGTAATGAGATGGATGCATATATATATTCAGATCAAAAGATCTTGAAAGAATTGAATGGCCTATATTTTACTTTACTTTGGCTGAAAAATGCAACCCAAAGAAAATGTCTATCCTATGAAGTATTGTGTCATAATCTCTTCGACAACCCAGGATAATCATGAATCAATATGAGCCTGAATGATGAAAATATATTATAGAAAAAGGTCAGGTATACAATTGATGTGAAACATCAGTCAACCAATTATGACATTAGCAAGATCAATAACTGCCTGAAAAACATGCGGAGAGGCCTAAGGGATATCGGTTAATTTTTACAGTATGGACACTCAGTTTGGACAAATTGAAGATAGTATTCTTGTAGTGGACTAAAAGTTGTAGTCATCGGTACAAGAAATAATCTGCAGACATGAACAGTACCACCACAAAATAAGGAAAATATATTGTAGAAAGCGATGCTCACAGCTTAAGTCCACTTGGAACTCTTGAACTTCAGCTCCATCTTGCTGTGTATACTGAGGTGAAGGCAAAGTTTCCTGGGGGTGTTGGGGAGGTGGAGGGGGAAGCCCCCCTATCAACCCTCCCCTCAGGCAATGCCCTAAGGACTTTGGAGTTGGGGACAGTCTCAGGTGAGTTTGTCCATAAGGTAAAGAGTAACCAGGATATCTTTTCTCTTTATATTCTAATAATTTCTTATTCAATGTGCATTTTGATCTATGTTCACAGCTTGTACTGAACACATATGGTCATTCTAAAATTCACATTCCTCTTTCCAAACACCTATAATAAAATAAATTCTGTTCTGTTTTACCCTATACCATTATCTTATCACTGTAAATCCCATTTCAAAAAGATGTTCCCTCTCTTCTCTGTACACTTAGAGAGCTCTCACACAACAGGTGTTCTACCATATCAAGCAGCTTCCAACAATTGATACAAAAGTCTCCTTCCAGAGCATCTGAAATTTCTGGAAACCAATGAAGGTCTTACAACTTGTTCATGCTTTCCTTTCAAAATTTATGCCTTGACGCCTCATCTGGTACTTGTAAATGAAGTATGTTCTTGTTCTAAAAGTGGATAATTCGTACTATATATTCACGTACAAGCAATACATCGTACTTTCCCGTATTAGGTTTCCAAGAGCCGGTATGGCTTACATGCTATCAAGTTATAGATATATCAATATTTATCCCTTTTACACTATCTTTATGTAATAAACCCATTAGAAGTAACATCGATTTTCAATATCAAAAGATAATGATTAGTAGATTTACGAATAAAGGTATAAATATGTACTGGTCAGTGCCAATAGCTGTCAAAAAAACTAGTACCACGATATTTAGCAAATTTAAACACAATAAATATGTATTTCCAAGAACCACACACTAAGTACAAATAATACAGTCCATTTTACCTAAATATAGGGGCGAAGAAGATGCTCACACAGCTGAAGGCTGACGTTTACTGCCAGAGATAAGAGGACGGAACGTGGCGTTGGGATGCCTCGGAGTCGCCAGCTGATATGAAGTGTTTACAAACGTCATCCGCTGCTTTCGACGTGGTGCCAGGGTCAAATCAGAGTCTTAGGTCTAATCGCTTTTATTCGCAGTGTTGGCCTTTTTCTTTCCTATTCCTATAATGTATTATGTTTTAATTGTCAGTTTATGTATGGTGATTTGTAGATATTGTCTGTTTCTTTGTTGTTTAGTTTCTTTTTGGGTTTAGTATAGTTCTAATTTTGCTGATTATCTTTTCGTGCGAAATGTCAAACTGATTATTACATTATAGGTTTGACATTAGATTCGACATTTATATCCTTCTTTATTATCGACTGGAATTTAGGTCTCATATCCTCATATATGCATTTCATCGATAAATTCATAAACCAAGTCACTTTTCTCAGAATAAAATAACCACATATCCCCTCAGAAAAAAGTAACCAATCACAATAAAGTTTTAAGAGCCATAGACAGATATCTTAATTCCCATTGGTCACTTTCCCGAGCAGACCCATCCTACCAAAATCCCCTCCTGTAAGCGAGTATCCGCGCGATTTCTAGCCAATCATAACTCAGTCTTTGGCTTCACATAACATAAAACTCTATTCTGATTGGTCTAGTATCCTACGAGGCTCGACCAACGGAAAGGGATCTTGTAAACACATCCGCTATTTATGGTAAAAGGTTGAAGCTCGGCCGAGGGAGAGAAAAGGCGCTGGCGGTGAATATTTAGGGTGATTTTCCAGCTCCGAGGCTCCAAATCCTACGAGTAAGTGAAGGAGAGGGATTGAAGGATTCGGTTACGGGTTTCTGAAGGATAATAAAGGAGGTTAAAGCTGGGGAAAAGAGAGCTTTTGAGGGCGGTGATGAGGGTGATAAGGTGGGCGTGTGTAGGTGTGGGAGAGATGATGGGATAATTAAATTTAAATTACAATTAAATGTGTAATTACCGGTGGTGGTTGGCTGTTCGCTTAAGGGGAAATTAGCATTCTTATAAAGATTTCAATAACGTAAATTTAAAAGCCTAAGATTTAAAAAAAATCTTAGTGTGTTGGATTCCCTCTGAGCCACCTGTATCTATTTATATATTTTTCTGCATTTTCAGTCATTTTAGGAGTTTTTAATCTATTGCCTTAATACAGTTAAAGAAATATCAATGTTAAGGAGCTCTAATCATTAAATTTTAGGTAGTCTAAGGAGGTGAAAGTTTATTTTTATTTTCCAGGTGCTTATGGTAGGGCAAGATATGGGAAGACTGAAATATTTTTGTAGATAAATTATAAAGATTTGATTTTGAGTCCCATTATTTTACAATTGATTGTAAGATTTAAGATAAGTCATCTCAAGATCTTAGGAGTCATATTACATTCAATATTATGATAGTAGTATGATGAGTCATATCAGGATTTCGTTATACCGTTTTATGTCGTTTTGATATATTATAAAGATTAGGGTCACAAATGTTCTGAGACTATGCTGCTGGTGAGAATAACACGTGTCGTTCTATATGTATACAAAATTTTCCAATTTTATTTTAGTATTATCATTATGTACTTGATAAATGTTTAGGAGACACTTCTGCATTTGCTACTGACCTTGTGCAAGTTGATTCCACAGCTGTCAGTGCCTCTACACTTGTTTGGAAATCTCCACCATGTAATATTTTCTAGCATGGGAGGGATTGTAGTCTCCTAGGGAATATAGTGTCAGAAACAGAACCACTCGGCAGTCTGTCTTGTATGGTGGAAATGTGTTAGTCATTGCTGGAGAGCATAGTATAGAGGCCATGACGATCCCTTGACAGTGTGCCATTTTTAGGTTGAAACTTAGAATGTAGGCCTGTCAAAGATCCAGCAAGTTTCATGTGGATTTAGGTAGAGTACGGTTAATATTATTACAAGCTAAAAGTCACTTTTTGAAAGCCACACTGTTAGCTTCTTGTAAACAGTTCCCACGTAATTATTTATTTCTTCAAATCATTTGTATTTCACCAGAAAAAAAAAAACTTGCAGTAATTTCTTCAGTGAAAGAAAACCAGTTGCCAAATAATGAGCAATGCACACATAAATAAGAATTATTAATAAGAATTTCCCATTTTATGGACAGTATTAACATGATTGCATATGATGTAACTAGCTTTCCAATGAAGGAAGTCAGACAATAAAAATTGTCGTCGTTAATTTGCTAATTCCAATACTTACATAGTTGAGAGGTTTATTAGTTTCAAAGCTATGCAGTTATTATTTTTGAAAACATGGAAAATGCTGATTTTTAAAAATTTCATCCTACAAGTTAAGATTGACAATACAAGTGTCATGAATAATTTTTTTTAGATAATCTCCTGAAAAGAAAGTGCATATTAGGAAATGAGTCAAAGATGATTTTATTCTGATATTAGAGTAGGGTACATTTCCATACTGAATATTTGAGAATATGGAAAAATAAAGAAAATAACTTTGATTTAGGTAAGCAATTCTAGTTTGCTGATTTTTGTTTATCTGTCAATGATATTTAGATTACAAAACTCGATTACTGTAGCATGAATTCATAAATGTTGCCTTTTGCTGGCTTTGCATTGAGGTTTATCATCTTGCACTATAAGATAAGATCCTTATCATGGTTTTTATCTTACACATATGAACACCATTGCTACTTCAGAACATTTGATTGAATATCCCTAAATGATGAATTTATTGTTTATTTTTAAAGATGAACAGTGACAAAACTTCCCATATCTTTATAGGTCATATTTTTTATTGAGCAAATCTGATCTATCATCAAAAACGTGATTAGTTAGTAAGCTTGTTTATTTGTTATATTTTAGTTCTAGTATTAAGCAGATAAAATTTATTTGATATTTGTTGTTAAGACTTCTTTTGAATTCTTTATTTTTTATTGTGTAGGAAATGCAGAGAATTTTAGAAATTCTCCAAATATTCCTTATAGCCTAGTTAATGAATCGGTGGTCCATTTCATTTCATAAGCATTTTTTGGTTGTTGAGGAATAAATCAGCCTAAGATGTAAAGGAGATGTAAAAGAGATGAAAATTAAATTTGGTTATCATTAGGCAGTAGTGCTTTATAATCATACCTTTTCATTCAGATATTTTCTCCATTATTTTACTATAGGTACTAAGGAATTTGAAGATGAGATGAGTAAAAAGAAAAATCTCATTCTTATCTTATTCAAATGGCTGATTGATTTATTGAAGAGAAATTATGAATTGCATTTAGGAAATCATTTCCATGTGGACTTGTTCAAGAGGTTGAAAGTCAAGGATATGTACAAAGGCTGCATGTATTTGTAATCTACATTTTAATAATCCAATGGTAAAAGCATGAAGCAATTAAGCTTTTATTGATATGCAGATAAGAAGAGCCATGGCTTTCTTGAATAAGAAAATGGACACACTTTGCGATAACCATAGCGTCATCTAATAAAGCTATATGTTCCATGTTTATATACAATCCATTATTAATGATGACCTTCTCAGGCCATTGCTGAAATAAAAATAACTCCCTGTATGCATTTATAAGATATACAAGTTCATATTTTGTTAATAATCCTGCTCTTAAGAAAAAAATCTAATATACTGGTATGGAAGTTAATCTGATATTAGGAAGAAAATATTAGAAATATAGTGACAACAGTACGCCTCTGTGCAGTGTAATTGATAGCAAAGCAGGTATACGGGGAGAGGAGAGACTTGATGGGAGTAGAGTATATGGTACATATATAGTTGTATTTAGCTGTTATATGCATTCTGTATGTTATTAGTAGTCATTTTCTAAAGGCAAATGCTATTCTTTAGCTAGAAAAACAAAGAGAGGTGGGTAGGAAAGAATGGAGAAGTACCAAGAAGGGAATAACGCTGTGGGTTTTAGGTAAAAGTAATAGGTTTATGGAAGGAAATAGGTAAAGTGCATAGACAAATAGACAGGGTTCCTCCTCAAAAGAATAGATGAGTAAAATCATATAGAAATCAAATCTATTGTATTAGAGGTAGCCAGTAGCGTGTTTTCATAGAAGCCGAGGGATTAATGGAATCCGAATATTAGAGGAGAGGAGAGAGTAGTGCATGAGGACTAGCCAAAAGAGTGCGGAGAAGCATGGCATG
>NC_091574.1:52500-57538 GCF_042767895.1 Penaeus vannamei
TTCTTCTCCCTGGATATTATGTCTTTTTCAAAATCTAGTTTGATTTTAATCTTTGATTGCTCTCCATGATTTCGTGGAATTGTAACACTTAAATAACATGGATAAGATATTAATTCTAATAATGATTATAGTAATGATCATCTCTAATACTTGGATTGATTACTAATTCTTATGTAACCAAACAGATTTTTATTTGCTGTTGATTGCATTTATATCATTTTACAAATTAATATAAAAAATGCTGTTGACAAAGTTCTTTTTATGAATGGATTTTAACTAGTATCTACCTGAATATCACTAAAATGAATCTTCATTTATGATGCCACTGAAACAGACTAATTACTTTTGCTGATACACGCACAATTATACAGCTGAATGAAGTGAATTTCATTCATTAAAAGATACACAGGATAACCAAGTTCCAAATGAAATTATAAACCCTGAATGAAAAATCTTGATAACCACAAATTACCAAGAAACACAAGCCGTCTCAACGAAAAAAAAATCTTGAAGTGTTCACATCCGGTGGATGTTCTGGGGAACGGAAATCCCCTCCCCCGTCCCCTCCACCCCCGCCCACGTACTCAAGAGGAGTGCAACGGAATAATCTCACGTGTGTCACTGTGTACTGAGGAAGGAAGCTCATTACGTATGCATGGCCTGTGTAAAAAAGGGGCGGAGACTATGCAGATTGATTGTGAAGAAATTAAGGGGCTAGAGATAATCCCACAGTCTTCATTAAGCCTTCCGCAGCTTCCTGGAGGCAAGCCCTGTTTTCTTTTTATTTCCTCCTCGTTATTGTGTTTTCATTTGTTTGTTGCCAATCTTCCTTTCTTTCTTTTTCTTGATCTTTTCCTCCATTTTTCTTAAGCTTTTACTCTTTTTTTTTCTCGACCTTTTGCTCTTTTTTGCGACTTCTCACTCCTCTCTATTTCTTTCTGCATCTCTCTCTTTTCTATACCTCACACTCTCTCTATTTCTTTCTCTTTCTTTTCCTCATTCTTTCTCTTTTCCTCTATCATATCTTCCCCTCTTTTATAAAGTTCCCAATTGAGCCAAAGTTGTTTGTAAATACTTGCTTTATTCTTAATTAGCTAACATTAGTGCTTTAGGGTGTCTTTTCCTCTTTTATTCTTAGCTGGAAGTGTAAAAGCAGTATAGAAAGATAGTATGTGTCATGATGTTTTTTCTTGTTATTTTTATAGTTAACCATTATGTCTTTTCAAGTGTTATGACTATGGATCATGGCACTGTCGCTAGGTAATGTTTTTGTGTTGTCATGAAGGTTTTTTTTCTAGCTTTTTCTTGCCAATTTTTACAGATGTTACTTCCAAAGAAAAGTAGAAAGTGTTCAGAGCAAGAAAAGGGTATCAGGTGCATTTTTCCTTTTCTTGTTTTTCTCGCTGTCCTTATGGTTGTCTTTTTCTCTACACCTTTTCTTTCCCCCTCTTTTGTTTTACTGTTTTCTTTTTCTTTCCCATTATATTTCTCTCTCTCTCTCTCTCTCTCTCTCTCTCTCTCTCTCTCTCTCTCTCTCTCTCTCTCTCTCTCTCTCTCTCTCTCTCTCTCTCTCTCTCTCTCTCTCTCTCTCTCTTCTCTTTCTCTCTCTCTCTTCTCTCTTTCTCTCTTTCTGTCTCTCTCTCTCTCTCTGTCTCTCTCTCTCTCTCGCTCTCTCTCTGTCTCTGTCTCTGTCTCTCTGTCTCTCTCCGTCCCTCTCTCCCTCTCTCCCTCTCTCCCTCCCTCTCTCCCTCCCTCTCTCCCCTCCCTCCCTCCCTCCCTCCCTCCCTCTCTTTCTCTTTCCCTTCTCCCACTTTCTCTTCCCCCTCTCCCTCTCTCCTCTCTCTCTTCCTCTCCCTTCCTTCTCTCCCTCTCTTGCTCTCACTTTCTCTCAGTACCTATATGTAAAGTAATAGAACTATCAAACATCTGGTTAGTTCCATATTGATGAATTTCGTTTGTACAGAATATTTCATCACTGCCTCTTTATATTAGTACATTTCAGGAGTATTAGTGTTAGGTTAGGTAAATGGTGCCAAATTAGTGTAATGTTTATTTTTGTCAGTATAGTTATGATTTTATTAGTATTTTTTATTATGTTTTTTAGTATTTTCTTGTATTATTTTATTTTATTTCTTCCTTACAGTTGATTTGATGTTCTTTTTTTTTTTAATTATTTACTTTGTTTTGTCTAATGATTTTATTTTATAGTTACTTTTTTTTTTCTTTTCTTTTCTGTTGTTTTTTGAGGGAATAGTTCCTGATTAAGGGAGACACGATGAACTGCCTCATCGTGAAATTGGTCCCACACAGTCATGCTTTTGAACGCTTTGCAATTAGATCGTCTTTTTGATGTGTAAAAATTGTATTAAGTTAAGTAAGGTCCAGATTGGATAAATTGTTTGGTTCTGGTAAAAGTCCTAACTGCCGGTTGGGTTCCGTTGACTTGCATGTGGATATTCATCAGATTGCGGTCGACAGGTGAAGGACAGGCAAAACTGGTCAATCCCTACTGTCTCGTTTGGTACCAGAACCAGACAAGTTATCGTGGACTACCTATTTTTATTTTATTTTTTTCTCTCTTACTTCATAGTTAGAATTAGAGAAAAATAAATCTTGTCTTCTCTCTGTTGTGAATTACAGAACTAAGAATGGGATACCCACACTTCAGGTTCTCAATATGGCAAACTCTTAAAATTTTGGAGACATCTTCCAAAGTTATTGTTATCGTTAAAAATCTCCCTCATCCAGCCAGATAAAGACTTTAATGCCACAAATATAAATAAAATACTGGTCTGTGGGTGTCATCATCTAGCTAAAACATTGAAATTTAAATGTGTTTTTTATTAACTGTAGCGTTGCCTGTGTGATTGTAATTCTTTGTGTATTACCGAGACAATGAAGTCTAGCCGCTGAAAACAATGGGTGCTAAAGTAGTGCTAAACTTAATGTTAGAAGAAAAAATACTAACCATTTATGTTAGGTCAAAATTTTTGATTTATACAAATAAAATATAAAAAAAAGCAAAACAACAAAAAAAAGTCAGTTCAATGTTGTTGATTCCAGACAAGATGTAATTGCTACTGGTTTGAGTACAAGAGGGTTTGGTTCCATTTTCCAAGGATTGCTTACTACTGCATTTATCTCTGTGTATTTTTATCATGACTGATTTTTTTTCTTTTTTTCTTTTTTTTTTCTCTCTGTCTAGCTATTACCTACTTTTGTATTTCATTTTCACATTTTATTGTTTCCTCTTTCTTATTGTGTTTCCTCTTTCAATCACTTTCTTTCTCTCTTTCTGACCTTTCTATTTCTCTTTTCGTTCCCTTTCCTCTTCCCTGCTTTCGCCCTTTCTCCCTCCTCCTCTCTCTCTTTTCTCTTTGTACTTTCTATCAATCAATACCATTTTAGATAATGGTAATGATAACAGTCATGTTGTTATCGTCATGTATATATGCAATCTCCTTTCTTCCTAATATTTCAGTATTCTTGACAATGTCATTTGTGTTCGCAAATTATGTTTTCATCTTTATCCTTCATTCGTAGTTTTAAGTAGAGAGAAGCCCCCAATTACAATCAAGCAGTCACAAAGAAAGAAGTTTATTTTACAGAATTAATTACATAAAAAAGAGTATTTTCTTTTCCTTTTTTTACAATAAAAAATATGCAGTAATTTCACCCCATAAAAGAGTAACAAAAAATGCAGTGGCAAGAGATGTTGCAAAACCCTACAGAAGGTTCGGTGATTCGTAGGGAAGAGAGAGTAACGGATGTATACAAAGTGCCTTTTCTTGACGACTGAAAATGTAGATATTTTTAATGTACTAGTAGCCAGTATTAAACAGGTAATTCAGTCGTGTAGGAGTCGTCTTTTTTTTTTTTTTTTTTTTTTCTCCTCCTCCTTCGTCTTTTTATCTCTTTCCTTCATGCCTTATCTTTTGGAGGCTCATGTTTTTATTTTTTATTTGTTTTATTAGGGAATACCCTGTCACTGAACGAAAAATGGTAAAATTGCTTTTAATATACGATTTTAGTGACTTGACAAATGCCATAATTTCAGAAAAAATACTAAATTGTTAACTTTTTTTTCTTTCAAATATTTGTAAGAATCAGTGTCTTTTTCTTTGTTTTCATTTCTCTTAGCAAGTGGGATTACGAGCTGATAAGAATGTAAATTAGATTCACTCTGCAGATCAGCTTTCGTAATGTTTATAACTGGATGTGTTTTTATAAAGCTTTAAATGTATGTGAAAGTATATTTGATACATTTTTTTTTTTTTTCAGTATTTGTTATTTAAATTCTTGTCAGAATTGTGGATTGCATTTACAATTTCATCTCAAGCCTGATGATCATTATGCAGCATTTATAATGATTTTGTAGTGGTAATGATGTATGACGTATTCTTTTTTAGAAAAGAAGATATGGACTTAATATGACCAAGCTTAAGAATCAAAACTTTTGCCTCTTATGTACACTGGATTTTGAAGTTTAATTAACAATGATAATGTAATAATCTAGATGCAATAAACTCGAGAAACTTATGTGTGTTTGTTTGTGGATTTGTTTTTCTCCTGTGGGATACCTCAGATGCATTGAAGTAATTTCTGAAAGGTTTATTTTGATCTTTTTTGGGTGTATAGAAGGGTTTCCATTGCAATTTTTAATTTTACTTAAATG
This sequence comes from Penaeus vannamei, assembly GCF_042767895.1. Taxonomy (NCBI): domain Eukaryota; kingdom Metazoa; phylum Arthropoda; class Malacostraca; order Decapoda; family Penaeidae; genus Penaeus; species Penaeus vannamei. The sequence continues at coordinate 57,176 of NC_091574.1, forward strand.
TTTCCATTATTTTTGTTGTTAGGCTGTTGGATGGTAATATGCTAGGAACCTGAAAGCTCGGCTGATAATCAAAATTCCAAGAAGGGCAAGTGCTTTGAGAAAAAAAAATACAAATTTATCAAAATATATTCCAAATTCTCGTCAGACAAGACATCGGACTATGAAACCCACTGCCGAACCTAATACAATGGAAACCTTAACACAGTCCTCCCTCAATCCCTTGCGTGTTGTTGCCATGGGGGTGGGGGGGCTTAGAAGAGAGAGGGACTGAAGATCAATGTACATGATCACCCCTGCTTGGGACCTCGGATAATTTTGCATGGTCTCCTCTTCTACCCCTTTCCTCTTCCTTCTCTTCTTCAT
>NC_091574.1:68038-70538 GCF_042767895.1 Penaeus vannamei
AGAAAGAAAGAAGATAGATCTATGTTTGACCAAAATAAATACCAAAAGAAAAGAGATTACAAAATATGTAAATAAATAAATATCAGTAACTACAGATTCCCTGACTAGATCGCGGTGCATAATACACTTGCATAATTCGAGGTAGGACAAAAAGAAAATAAAAGGAATACATATTAAGTTATTAAGTTTTAAAGGAACAAGTTTGGAGATAAACTTACTAGTCAGGACCTGATGATGAACCCTCTTGCTTCCAAAGTTCCCGGATGTTGTCTGGTGTCGTTGTTGGAACGTACAAAACCCTTGAAAAAATTGGCGGAAAAATGATCACTAACGGCTTTCTTGCTCTGCTTTGATTCAGTTATAAAATGACATTTATCAAAACGTACAAGAATCCATATGCATACATGATAACCAGACACAAAGATAAACACATATAAGCAAACTTAAACATACCTGTATAAAAAGAGGAAATAGAAAAACGAGCACACACACACACACACACACACACACACACACACACACACACACACATACACACACGCTCATACCTCAAGGCTCCTATACCGGTGCCGTACATGTTGACCCAGAATTTCAGACACATCGGGGAATCCGTCGCATCGAGAGCGGGCGAAACCAGCTGCGCCACTTCACCGGCTGTCCTCGGGTACCTGCTGTCTATGAAGGCGTAACCACCTGAGGGAGATAAAGGATTAGGTGGGGATGGAGAAGGGAGGGAGGGAAAGAGAAAATAGGGAGGAGAGTTATACGGAGGGGAGGAGGGAGAGAGAAGGGGAGGGGAGGGAGGGAGAGAGGGAGAGAGAAGGGAGGGAGGGAGAGAGAGAGGGAGCACAGAGGAGGGAGAGAGAAGGGGAGGGGAGGAGGGAGAGAGAAGGGGAGGGGAGGAGGGAGAGAGAAGGGGAGGGGAGAGAGGGAGAGAGAAAGGGAGGGGAGGCAGGGAGAGAGGGAGAGAGAAGGGGAGGGGAGGGAGGGAGGGAGCGAGAGAGGGAGGGAGGGAGAGAGGGAGGAGAGTTATAGGGAGGGAGGGACGGAGGGACGGACAAAAGAAAAAGGTGTAACAGTATAGTTAATCCGACAAGCAGAATTAACAAAAATGTATCAATGAGAAGTAATGAAATACATAAGCCAAAAAAAAAAAAAAAAAAAAAATTAAAGTACAAATAAAAAGACTGTCAGATAGCAGTTTACATAGGATACATGGTAAACACTGTAATCCCTCTCCACAGAAATGAACTAGACGAATTGAGCACCAAATACTATGAGAAATACGGAGGGAAGATGTCAGGATCAGTCAGATCAAGACCAGATGATTCCGGGACGCCTCTCAAAACCGGCCCTTGTCAAGAGTAAGGTCCTATTCAGTAAATAAAATATCAAAGAACATTACTTGAGCAATAATTAATTTTTCTTGAAACAACAAAAAATAATAATACCAAATGATTCTCACTGTAAATTAAAAAAAAAATAAATAAATAAATAAATAAACGAAAACCGTCATACCTCAACAGCCAAGAGTTCGAAGTGTAACAAACCCAGGCTGGCGAATCACAACTGATCCGCTCAAAGGATTCGATCAAAACTCCGAACCCTGAACCTTCTAATTCGCACAATAAGCTGTGCGAGAATGTAACAAAACCGAAATAAAAAGAAGAAAAGATACTTTCCTTCACAGAGAGAAAGAGAGAGAAAAAAAAATAAGAGATAGATAGAGAGAGAAAGAGAGAGAATTGCAGACAAATATACAGACAAAAAAAATCAAAACCCAAAACAATGCCCAAATAAGATAAAACAAAAAACAAAAGACATACCACTGGTAACGGAGTCCGTGAAGTAGAAGGCCTGGTCCCGCGTCGGCCCCGTGTTGGTCTTGCCCGACCCGCGGCCCAGAGACCAGTCGAAGTCGTCGTTGTTCGGCTCGTTGGTCAGCTCGCAGAAGTTGAGATCGAAGATGCATTCGTCTGTGAGTGGAAAGGAAAAGACACTGATAATCGTGTTAAAAAAAAAAAGTGTCTTTATTTAGAAATACTGACTCATTCTTTCCTTCTTCTTCCCTCTCCCACTCTTTCTTCCTCATCCCTTCTCTTCCTCCCCGCTTTCTCTCTCCCCTTGGCTCCCTTTCTCTCCACTCCCTACCCCTCCCAATATTCTCCTATTTCCCCTTCCCTCTCCCCATCTCCCTAATTTTCCCCTCCCATCTCTCTATCCCTCCTTTCTTATCCTTTCTCTTCCTGCCTCTTTTGCTCTCCCCTTGGCTCGCTATCTCCCTGTTTTTTCTCTCCCTCACCCTTCTTCTTTCTTCCTGGTATCCCTTCCCTTTCTCCTCCATTTTCCCTCTTTTCCTCTATGCTTAGCTCTCTCTCTTTCTCTTTCTTTCTATTTTCCCCTCCCTCTCCCACCCCTATTTTCTAAGTTCTTATTTCCCCTCCCTCTCCCTCTTTCTCCTTCTTATTTTTCGTTCTCCCTATTTTCTATGTTCTTATTC
>NC_091574.1:118038-120538 GCF_042767895.1 Penaeus vannamei
GGAAAGGTGGTTTTCATGTCATTCCTTAAAGGCCGTGTCACACTAGCAATTTTTTCCGTCAATTTTTTGACAATTTCATTTAACATAAATACAAACATTTTCGAATATAGCTCTTGATCTGACTATACTTGGCTGAAAAAAAGTTGACGGAAAGGTTTTCAGACGGAAACGATCATTATCGTCTGACTGGAGAATCGACAATTCGCTCAAAAATGGACAAAATTTCAGAAATTTGTAGAAAAAAAATTGACGGAAAAAGTGCTAGTGTGACGGCACCTTTAGTGTGAAAATCTCCCTTGCCTCAGTGATTCTACTGCCTTGGCGGAGGTATGCGCTCTCTGTGCTATTGGTGATTATTACAAATATTGTTTTTTATCATTTTAGTTGTTGTTGCTGTTGTTATTTGTGATATTATTGGTGTTATCATTATTATCATTGTTATTGTTATAATCATTATCATTATCATTACCATATTATTATTATTATTATATCATCATATTTTTATTATCATTATTATCATTATTATTGTTATTTTTATTGGTATTACAATTATCATCATTATCAAACATTATTATCATTACCAATATTATTTTTATTATCTTTATTATTATCATTATCTTTATTATTGTTATTATTACTATTGAGACTACTATTATCAAGACTGTTATCATTATAGTTATCATTATCGTTATTACTATTATTATTATTATTATTATTATTATTATTATTATGATTATTTTTTAATCATCATTTTTGTTATTATAAGCATTATCATCATTATTATTGTTATTCTTGATATTATTGCTATTATTATCATTACTTGTGTTATGATTATAATTATTTTCATTATTATTGTTGTTATTATTGCTATTATTATGATAATTATCACTATTATTATCAATAATAATAATATCATTATTTTCATCATCAATTTTATTAGTAGTAGTATTAACATTATTGTCAACAGCATCATTATTATCATTATTGTTATTATTAGCATCATTATCATTATCACTGTTCTTGTTATTATCATTCTTATCATTATGATTATTATTATCATTTTTATTACTATTTTAATATTATTATTATTATTATTATTATTATTATTATTATTATTATCATTGTTATTACTATTCTATCATTATTATTATTATTATTATTATTATTATTATTATTATTATTATTATTATTATTATTATTATTATTATTACTATTATTATTATTATCATTATTATTGTCATTACTATTTTCATTATTATCATTCTTCTTTTTGTTCTTCATCTTCTTTTTGTAATGATATCAGTAATATTATTATTATTAGTAATGGTATTATTGTTATTGATATTGCTATTTTTATAATTTTTATCATAACTGTTATTGTAATTATTTTCATTATCACTAGTAGTAGTTGCAGCAGTAATAGGATTGTTATCATTGTCATTATTATTATCATTATCATTATTGTTATCATTGTTATTATTATCGTTATTGTTATTATTATTATCAATATCATTATTGTTATCATTATTGTTACTATTATTATTATCATTATTATCATTATTGTTATTTCTATTATTATCATTATTATTATTATTATTATCATCATTATCATTATCATTATTATCATTATTATCATTACTATTATTGTTATTATTATTATTATTATTATTATTATTATTATTATTATTATTATTATTATTATTATTATTATTATTATTATTATTATCATTATTACTATCATTATCATTATCATTGTGCTTATCATCGTTGATATTATTGTTTTTGTTTACTAATATCATTATCATGGTTATTATTACTATTATTATTATTACTATTATGATTATCATTATTATCATTTTTATTATAATTGTCATTTAGTAGTATTGATATTACTATCATCATAATCATCATCATCACTATTATTATTGTTATTATTGTCATCATCATCATCAACACTACCAGTATCATTTGGCCGGTTTGTTAGAATTGTGCGAAGCCCAACTCAAAGAATATTCGTATACTTGTCATGGTCAGAATTATCTTTAACATTATTATTTTTTCATTAACATCATCATCATTTTACTATTGTTATCATGTTTCTGTTATTGTTATCACAGCGGTTATTGTTCTTAACATAATTACTTTACCATAAATACCAATGATGATTATTATTAGTAGTATTGTTACCTATAATATTGTAGATATTATCATTGTTTTATCTCTGAAATTGTTGTTCCTGTAATTTCTATAATTACTATTTATATTACTCTCATATCTACTATTATTAGTGTTATTATTAACAACACGAATATCTACGTAATGATATGTATTTATATGCGTTGTAGATCTAATACTATTAATATCATCAGTAATAATGCTAAAAACAGATATTAATTTGAAAGAGGTCTTAATGCTAACACGTAGACATATTTACGTATGTTTTAATCACGTTTTAATCAGTCATTATTGTTGATATTTTTGTTGTTGCTCTTATAATCAT
>NC_091574.1:128038-130538 GCF_042767895.1 Penaeus vannamei
AATAATGAATGAACTAGCATTAATAACAATAATAACAATGACCATAACGACAATGAAAATCCCAACAATAATGACAATTACCACAATCCCTACCAATTCAATAATTCTATGCCAAGGTCAAAAGGTCAGGTCAGGTCACAGAGAAGAAGATTTGGGAAGCAAAAGAGCCAAGGGAAACAGGCTCTGTAATGACCTCTGGCGGAACAGGAAACAGGTTGGGTGTGAGAGACAGCGGGGCGCCGGCAGGTCAAGAGAGGTCAGGACGAGGGGAAGGGAAAGAGAGGGGAAGGTGTTGGGCAGAGAGGGGGGTTGGGGTGGGGTGGGGGGGGGAGGGTGTAACGAGGAGGGGAAACCAAGTGGCTGAAGGAAATGGAGGAACATCGACGTCGTTTTTTTCGTTTTTTCTATATATATCGCTTTAACTTTCCTTTATTATCCCTTTTAGTTATATTGCTCTCCACATTTTTCTTTTCATTTTTACTTTTTATCAATAATAAAACATAACAATTTCCCTTTGTCTCCCAAACACAACGGCACTCTCCCACACCCAGTTACCTCCATGCCTCGTTTTATCTCTTCGCTCATACATTTCAAGAATATTAACGCACCGACCGTGTTATTCCACCCAAAAATAGGTGCTTCGGATGCCACCTTCTCTCTAATTACCTTTGAGCATCGGAAACGCCTCTGCTCTTCGGACACTAATCCAGCGAAACTTTCAAGTGGTTGAGAAGCCCGAACAAAAGCCCTCGGGAGTCGCCATTTCACGCCTAACCCTTATCGGTCGCCAGGAATCTCTTCCTCTCCCCGCTACTTCCTCCTTTTTCCCTATTTCTTATTCCCCTTTCGTCCTTCATTCGTTTCTTTTATTGTCTTTTCAGTCTAGTTTCAGTTCCTTATATTTGGTTCCTGTGATTTTTTTGTACACTTGTTCTTTCTTTTATTTCTTTATTTTTCTCTCTTCCTTTTTGTCTGTCGTCTATGTATTCGTTTTCTCCTCCCGTTCCCTCTCTTACTATTTCTATTCTTCTCTTTCACCTTCCCCTATCACCCCTCCTTCCTCCTCCTTTCCTCACATAACCCTTCCCCTCTTCCCCTTTCCCCTACAACACCATCTTTATTCCCCATCTTCCTTTCCCTTCCTTCCTTCCCATCAACCCCACCTCATTCCCCTCACCGCCCTTCCCCTTTCCCCCTTTTCCCCTTCACCAGCACCTCCATCGTCACCCCTCCTCTTGCCCCCACTCCCTCCCTTCCCCTCCCTTTCTAAATAGGCCTAAGCCCTTCCTCCACTGCAGCAATTACTTCTCTTGGGCCTACTAACGAACCTGTCAAGAACTCGTCATCTTAGGCTCAGCTCGTGCCTTATGGGTCCCAGGAATTCTTGTAGCATCGGGGTATGTTGTGTAGGGTTTACAATGGTACATGGAGTGGGTCAGTTAGCCGAGCATTCGAGGTGGAGGAGGCTGGAGATGTGGTGTTTCGATTTATCTCTCTCTTTGCGTTTGTCTCTGTCTCTCTGGCTTTGTCTCTCTCTATTTCGTTCTCTGTCTGTCTCTGTCTCTCTCTCTCTGCCTCTTGTCTCTTTCTCTCTTTCTACTCTCCTCTCTCTCTCTCTCTCTCTCTCTCTCTCTCTCTCTCTCTCTCTCTCTCTCTCTCTCTCTCTCTCTCTCTCCTCCCTCCCCCTCTCTCTCTCTCTCTCTCTCTCTCTCTCTCTCTCTCTCTCTCTCTCTCTCTCTTTCTCTCTCTCACTTTATCTCCGTCCCTCCTTCCCTCTTACTCCCCCTATCCTCTCATTCCTCTCTCCCTCCCTCCTTCCCTTCCTCCCCTCCCCTCCCTCCCTCCCTCCCTTCCTCCTTCCCTCCCTCCTCCTCCCTCCCTCCTCTCCCTCCCTTCCTCCCTCCCTCCCTCCCTTCTTCCCTCCCACTCCCTCCCTCCCTCCTCTCCCTTCCTTCTACCTTCCCTCCCACTCCCTCCCTCCCTCTCTCTCCCTCCCTCTCCCTCCCTCCCTCTCTCTCTCCCACTCTCTCTCTCACTCCATGGTATATCATTTGGTGTTATTGTTTTGTCTGGGACGAAAAAGGATGTTGAATAGGATCTGTGTGCGAGTGGGTGACTGGGTAGGTGTATGTCTGTTTATGCTGTTCATTCGTATACATATTTGTGCGTGTTCAAACATACATATACATTTTTTTTCATACACTCGCATACGTACATATATAGATGTTCGTATAGATAGTATGTATGTATATACATGCATGCACGTGTAATTACATAATTACATAAATATATAGAACAATGAAAAGGAATTAGCTTTCTTACATATCCCACGATGATTATATATATAAAAGTAACTTCATGGCCCTAAAAAAATATATATATTAAGTCCATTTTTTAGAACAAGAGATCTAAGAGTTTCAAAGACAACATTCAAACTCCTCAAGTTATAAACCTTCGAAAATCAAGTCAAAAACTTGACAGCAGGAGCACCGTCTTGTGA
>NC_091574.1:148038-151703 GCF_042767895.1 Penaeus vannamei
TTCTATGAATTTGTCATAAATAACTGAATTACTATTTTCGGTGTTCAAGTTCATAAGGCTCTGTAATTTGAACACTCGAAAGCCATATTTCATAAACTGAATCCTGCGATATATTTCCGGAATTCGTTAAAAAGAAATAAAAACCGCGAACCAAAATGGTTATTGGTTCTATCCGAAAAACTTTATTATAAACAGATCATGTTGTATTGTTTACTGGTAGTCACGTCTCGGCACGCTTGGCTTCTGAAGCTAAAAGTCGTGGCCGCGAGAGCCAATCACCTTCGAGCCCGTGAAATTCCTTTAGCCAATCAGTGTCTTCGGAGGAGCGGAGATAATCGGCGCCCCGCCCACTATCTTCGTCTCGACCGCGCGATTGGCCACTCGTGCCGCGCGAGGCCCGCTACAGGCTCCCGACGGGAACGGAGGGCGGAGCCAAGGAAGGAGGCGGGGACGGAAGATGTCACGAACGAGAGTGCCAACTATTAATCAGTTTACGGCCAGGCCTTGAGTGCATAAGACGTGGGACTTAAGTGTGTACTCAGAGCGGTCGTGCAGCGAGGAAAATTCCGTTTCTCGTTTCTGTTTCGCCTGAAATTCCTAATCACAAGTATGAACTGACGTCGGCGAGCGAAACGGTTCCTGCCTTAGACGAATTAACTGCAATCTCCTTCGATCAGAGTGCCAGCGGATATCAGGAAGGTAAGGTATCGCCAGAAAAATCATCGCACATTGATAATGTCATGATTTCTATATGACATCAAATAATAGTTTTTAATTGAATGGTGCGTATGTGTATTCATCAGCTCAATGTTTCATTTATAAGTATCATTAACGTTATTATAGCCATCATCCCTTATTATCGTCATACGAATACTCATTATTTTTATTATCACCAGTATCATTGTCGTTAGTGCTATCATAATTACCAATATGTGCGATAATGATTTTTATCACCATTACTCTCGTGTATTATCATCCATATTCATATCTTCATTATTGTTCTTAGCATCATTACCATCAGGATCAACAACATAATTGTACTTGTTATCATCATCCTCAGTATTACAGTCAGTCTCATTAAGGTCATCATCATCATCATTATTCTAGCACCTGCTTCGGTTGTCGCCAAACTGTTGCAAAATGTTATCGCTCATCTTTATCATTCATTCGTATTGTTGTAATAATCAGAATGAATAACAGATCGAATAATGAAAGGATATATTCTTTTTCGAATATTAACAATGTCTTTCCTAGTAACTTACCTGATTTCATGTTCCTCCAGATTATTCTCGCATTTATTCGAATCGCAGTTAAAGCATGTAGGCCTATTCATTTCTGTTCAGTGAGTGCGGTAAATAACCTACAGCCATTTTAATGTATTCTATATTTTACATCCTTTATCATACATTCTACGTATCGAATGTCAATTGAATATCACCAGGGCTGTTGCTTTTGGTTTCCGGCGCTTCCGCTGTTCCATCTGTTTTTTAGGATTTTTGCTTTTCTTCTTTTACTTGAGTTTTGGTTCGACATTTTGCCTTCAGCGCCTCCGAGGCTGTGGCTATATAACTGTGCTCTTGTATGCATGGATAGATAGATAGATATATAGATAGATTAGCTGATGAATATATTTAGATATATGTATAAATGAATATGTGTATGTGTATATGCATATATATATATATATATATATATATATATATATATATATATATATATGTATGTATGTATGTATGTATGTATGTATGTATGAATGTATGTATGTATGTGTATACACCAAAATATGTGACAGGAACAACGAAGGGAAGGACAAGAAAACACACGAATATGCCGAAGGCCTTTTCGCTAATGCTTCGTCAGGGCATACATTATGCCTAATAACACACACACACACACACACACACACACACACACACACACACACACACACACACACACACATATATATATATATATATATATATATATATATATATATATATATATATATATATATATATATATATATATATATATATATATATATATATATTGAGGAAGGTGCTTGTGTACGGAGGTCTTGTGCGTGTTTGATTACATGATTATAGGTTTGTCTGTATCTATATTTATATTTTTTCTCTATCTATCTATCTATCGATCTACCTATCTCTGTCAATCTACCTATCTCTATCTATCTATCTATCCATCCATCTGTTTATCTCTATCTGTCCCTCTATCCATACTCGCAATATAGAATAGAAAAATGGCCGCCCAGAGCAAACAGATCAGCCAAGCGTCTTCCTGGCGAGGAGCAGCGTGCCCCCTTCCCTCCGCTGCCGTCGCCGCCGTGCCATAGCTTAGCCGGCGACGGAAGAGCCGCAGACCGCCGTTCCGCAGCCGCCGTTCCCGTCTCCGCCCCGAACGCCTTGCTATGTGCTCCGCCGGCCTGCGTCAGGCGGTCTTATCTCTCGCCGTTCGACGGAGCTTAGTTAAGAGGAAAGGAGTTGGCTTTTTGGGACACACACACACGCGCGGGGGCCACACGCACCGCACACGCCCATGCACGTGGTCTCGTACACGTATATATATGAGCACATACACGCACACGCACGCAAACATACACACGTACGCACACGTGTTTCTATTTCTTTTTCTCGGTCTTTCATCTCTTTCTTTCCTTTCTTTCTCTCTCTCTCTCTCTCTCTCTCTCTCTCTCTCTCTCTCTCTCTCTCTCTCTCTCTCTCTCTTCTCCTCTCATCTCTCTCTCTCTCTCTCCCTCCCTCCCTCCTCCCTCTCTCCCTCCCTCCCTCCCTCCCTCTCTCTCTCTCTCTCTCTCTCTCTCTCTCTCTCTCTCTCTCTCTCTCTCTCTATCTCTCTCTCTCTCTCTCTCTCTCATCCCAACATTCCATGCTTCCCGACATTCAACCGACATTCTTAGTTTTAACGGCTTTGGTAGATGCACTCCGCTACACTTTATAGGCCTACCTCATGTGTTCGAAAAGGGGCTAGGCATGTTAATGACATACTTGGAGTGTTTCATTGTTCTTGCTGCGAATTGCATACTTAGAAGGAGAAGAGAAAAAGAATAAAAAGGCCCAGATCTGAAGAGACAAGGAAAAAACGACGATTTTTTTTCCTTTTTTCTTTTGTTTAAGAGGAAGACGGTAAATATGGCCCAGTTTCGGAGAGGAAAAAGGGGAAATGGCCCAGTTTTTGAAGACGAAGAGGAAAATATAACTTTCTAATTAGCAGTATTGTTTCTAAATTTTTGCTTTCCCACTGTAAATCGCACACACAAACACACACTCTAAACAAACACAAAATAATTCCGTCGATGGCGCACTCAAAGCATGCAATTAGCCAAACACCTCGTTTTGAGTGCAGAGTAGAAGAAGAGTAAAAAAAAAATCTTTCCCAACAAATTTAATGAAAGAAAAAAAAAATCTTTCACAACAGATTTAATAAAAGATGAATAAAAAAGAAAAAATCTTTCACTACAAATCAATTCAATCACCAAAATGGCACACACTCAAAGCACGCAACTAGCCAAGCACTTCCTTTTGAGTAGAAAAAGACGAAAAAAAAAAAAAAAATCCTTCGCTGGGGTTGTTATCGGCTAACGATGTAGTTGCGATAACCGAGAAGGAGACCCATTAGCCCTTCGCTTCACGTTACTCTGGCTCGAT
>NC_091574.1:152203-157203 GCF_042767895.1 Penaeus vannamei
TCAAACCTCCAGTTGCAAATTTTTGGCGCCGTTTCTCGTTGCAAAAAGGTCGCTGCAAGATTGGCGTTTTGTGTGTGTATGTGTATTTATAGAGATGTGTGTGTGTATATGTATACACACATATAAATAGATAGATAGATAGATAGATGTACACATATCTTTACATATGTGTGTTTATATATATATATATATATATATATATATATATATATATATATATATATGTATATATATATATATATATATATATTATATATATATATATATATATATATATATATATATATGTATACATACATATATATATATATATATATATATATATATATATATATATATATATATTATATATATATATATATATATATATATATATATATATATATATATATATAATATATATATATATATACACACACATATAAATAGATAGATAGATAGATATATGTACACATATATTTACATATGTGTGTTTATATATATATATATATATATATATATATATATATATATATATATATATATATATATATATATATATATATATATATATATATACTGCCTACATATGTTCTTTAAACAATTCCTGTTTTTCCATAAGACAACTGACCCCTTCCGCCCCGCCTCACCGCCCTCCTGCCTCTCCCCAGACCTGCGGCAGCGCCTGGGCCGCGAGTGGCGCGTCCCGCCCTACCTGTCGGAGCGGCAGCGCAAGCGCCGCGCCTTCGCCGACCGCGACCTGGAGACCGTCCTTCTGCAGCGCGAGACCATCCTGGCGCAGTCGGCGCAGCTCGCCGCCCACCCCGCCCACATTCCCCCCGAGTGGGCCGCCCACGTGTCCCTCCTGCCGATGCACCTGCAGGAGGCGCTGCGGCTCCACCCGCAGCCCGCCCACGCGCTCCTGCAGCTGGTCGCGGAGGCGTGCGGCGGCGACCGCGACCGCGCGCTGCAGTACCTGTCGACGCCGCCGCCCGCCCTGGCGCCGCCCGTGCTGGCCCGCGCGGCGCCCGAGGACAGCGTCGCGGGCGTGAACGGCGGCGTGGTGGTGGCGCAGGAGCTGCCCTCCCGCTTCCTGCAGCTGTCGCTGGCCGCCGCCGCGTCGGCCGCGCCCGCGCTCTCGCTGGCCGCCGCGCCGCCCGCCGCCGCCCCGCTGCTCTCGTCGTCCGCCTCCTCCGCCTTCACCGTGGTCGCCCGCGACGCCAACGGCCGCGACTCGCCGGCGTCGTCGTGCTCGTCGCCGCCGCCGCCCACGCCCAGCCCGCACGCCCACAGCGGCATGGACAGCCCGCAGCCCGAGCCGCCCATCACGCCCGAGATGTCCGTCTCCTCCGAGAAGTCTCGGTCCCCGCCCACGATGCCCTGCCTGTCCGGCTCGCCGCCCACGTCGCCGCCCGCGCTCACCTACCGGTCGAGCGCCCTCCTCCTGCCGCAGGACCTGGCCGACGGCGCCCCCCGCTCGCCGCCGTCCTTCCAGAGGGCGCTGTCGGCCTCCACGCCCTCCCTGGCCGCGCCGCCGCCCACGGCCCTGCCCACGATACCCAGGTTCCCGCCCGCCGACCGCCCGCACGCCCACACCACGTGCCCCACGCCCAGGAAGGCCGTCATCTCCTTCTCCGTGGAATCCATCATCGGGAAACAGAGCTAGAGTGTGACGTAGGCGGTGACGTGGGCGATGACGTAAGCGATGACGTCACGCGCCGGAAGAATGGCTGAAATTCGCGCCGAGAAGAAGCGTGTTGTTCGCGAGGCGCCGGACGCCGCTTCCGCGAGCGGCGGGACCTTCCTGTCGCCCTGTTCTCCTGTTCTCTGTTCTTCTGGCGAGAGGAAACCGCGATAACACACGCACGCCGCGGACAAGTGCAATGTGCTCCAGTGTTTTCCTGTGATTAATCCCACTTCAGTAATTGCCTTCCTTACCCTTGCCCTACCCCCCCCCCTGTTCCTCTTCCCTCTTTTCCTCGCCCTTGCCCTCTCTCTCTCTCTCTCTCTCTCTCTCCCTCCCCCTCTTCCTTGCCCTCATCCCCTTCTTGCTTCAATTTCCCTGTCCCTTTTCTCTTCCCCTTTCTCTTTCCTTTCTCCTCCTCTTCTCTTCCTCTCATCCTTACTCCTTTCCCCTTACCCACACTCTTCCCCCTTTCTCCTTCTTCGTCCTCTCCCCTCATCCTCACCGCTTGCCCTTTCCCCTCGCCTTCCCTTTCTCTTTCCTCATCACTCTTTAACCTTCCTCCTTTCCCCTTTTCCTTCCCCCTCTCCCTTCCTCCTTCCCTCCTCCCCCTCCCCCTTTCCCTTCCCCCCTTCCCCTTTCCCCTTTCCTCCCTCCCCCCCCCACACACACACACAACGGAAACAGCATCTCCGTTTTCCCTGTTGCCTTCAGCCCCGCTGTTCAACGGGCCAACAGCTGTGTGATTTACCAATTAGACGGCCTCACACTCGCCCATTGAGGCAGCGATCGCCGAAGGCTCCTCTTCTAATGGACGTTTCCGCTGAGCGTCTTCTTCGGACGAGGCGCTTGGGTCCGGAAAGACTCGGTCTGCGGAGGAGATGGACGTCTTGTACTTTGTTCTGTACTCAGTGTAAGTTTGTATATATATATATATATATATATATATATATATATATATATATATATATATATATATATATATATATATATATATATATATATATATATATATATATATATATGAGTCTAGATCGCGTTTGTTAGTATTTAAAATATATGTACATATATATATATATATATATATATATATATATATATATATATATATATATATATATATATATATATATATATATATATATATGTATATATATATTTCAATATCACCAACGATCAATACTTCAAGATTTTTTTTTTTACTCTCTCTCTCCCGATCTGGCTGAGAAATACGAGATGTTTAAACAGTTGTAAAAACGGGACGAAGAGAATTTTTGTTTCCGTTCAGAGAAAGACAACCCCGCCCCCTCCCTCCCCCCCCTCCCCCCACCCACACCCTCGACTTTCGCTGAGGAGAGAGAAAAAAGAAAAAGAAAAAAAGGGGAAGGAGTCTAATAATAGAAAAAAAAAGATCAAGGAAAAAAAAGTCTAATTAAAAGAAAATAAAAGAAAAAAAAAGTTTAAAAATCTTTCCGATGAAAGATAGACTTGAATTTGGAATTCGTTGGCGCTCCGACCAACGGCTGACCAGATTCGAGAACCTTCGCTACTTCTACGCCGTGCCAAAGAATTAGATTAAGTTCAAAAATGATAATAATTAAAAAAAATGAAATTAGCTAATAGCCTCTAAGACTATGAAAAAAATATTTATCGTAAATGGATAGTTATTGTTATTTGATATTAAGTTAGGTTCATTAGATACGTGTGTCATTGTATCCCTAAATAAAAAAAAACATAAAAGTGATTTATGAAACCCTTCTTGCAGCCTGGAGCTTTAAATAGAGGGTTAATTCAAGGGGGAATTGAACTGATGCGCTTTCTGCAGCATGTTGCCATGTTGCTATGTTCCCCCAGTGCCTTGTACGAAATAGAATGATAAAAAAAGATAGATTTATAAATCTGTTTTATCTCAAGTTTGATATCAATTCCTTGTGCTTGATGTCTCTACGTTTGTGTTTAATCTGTTTTATTTGTGTTTAATTTCTTCTCCTGTGTTTAATATCCATCATGTTTAATTTATATTTATATTTATATTCCTGTGTTTGTTTGTTTTTGTTTTTAGTAATCATCCATTCTTCTGTGTTTCTCTTTGGTCTTTTTATCTCGGTTATTTTGTATATTTTACACTTTTAAGATGTACAGATGGAGGGCGCTCGTGGGCATAGATCTGAACATGTACGAAAATGATGATTATTAATGTGATTGTGACTGAACATGACGAGTATTCAGAGATCATAGATCTTGTAATACGAATTCAATAAAGAAGAAAAAAATGAGATTGTTGTTTTCTTTCCTGCATAATTATTTTATTTATTAATCTATTATTATTTTTTTTTAATGGTAGTTTGATTGCTTCGTCAATATTGCTTCGCTGTTTGTGAATATTTACGCCAGTTATTGGAGAATTGAACTAAAGGCCATGCAATTAAATTAAACATGGCCATAATGAGAAAAAAAAGTAGAGCAAGAAATATATTAGTAAAGTTGTGGGGAAAAAGTGCTACATTTTCCATATGAAATATATTCAACAAATACATTGGCAAGCAGAAATAAAGTGGACAAATGCAAACTGAATAAGACTAAAAATATATTTATGATTAATCGAGCCGATACATTTGATAATCTACTCATTTGTTTTATACCATTATATTTATAATTATTTTGGGCATCTAGCTAATTTTCTGTGATATATAGAAATAAAAATATAAAATGAGAATTATAAATAGAAGAAGCAGTGAGATGATAAACAGATATCATTTATAAAAAGTATAAAAATGAGAGAATAATTTACATTTTGACGACTGAATCTGTGGTTTGCATTGAGTGAAAGTCAGTAATTTCATCTATTGAAAAGACCTGCAACGTCCATCATAATACAAGGTACAAAATATAATGAAAAATACCCGTGACTTCCTAATGAATGATTTCGTCAGGCCAAAAAATCTCGTAAAGCATGCTTCGAATCCGTCTCGAACGCCCGAATAACGTAACCCACTTTGTTTTGGTTCGGAGCGTTTCGAAGCTTCATTCACGATATAACAGTTGTGCGGGTCTGTGCCTTTAAAAATATGGTGATGGGAAAGACTAGAGCAGTTAGCAACTCGAGAAGGTGTCAAGGCGTCTGTTTTGATAATTGCTCAATGAAAAATATGACCATTAAAATCATTATTTTCCATCCTTTTTGAAAACTGAAGAGACCAAAACGATCGACCACATCCACAAAGCATCCGTAGCTTTTGTGACGTCATCAAAATAAACCCCATGTGCTTTTTTCCGAAAATAGAATCAGACGCCGTGACACCTCGTGTTGCTACTGATCTAGCCTTTTCCATACGGT
>NC_091574.1:167203-172203 GCF_042767895.1 Penaeus vannamei
TGATGATGATGATGGTGATGATGATGATGATGGTGATGATGTTAATGATGATGATGAAGTGATGATGGTGATGATATTAGATGATGATGATGGTGATGATATTCAGTAGTGATGATGATGGTAATGATGGTGATGATGGTGATGATGATGATGGTGATGATGATGATGATGGTGATGATGATGATGATGGTGATGATGATGATGATAATGATGATGAAGATGATAATGATCATGATGATAATGATGATGATTATGATGATAATGAGGATGATGATTATGATGATGATAATGATGATTATGATGATGATAATGATGATTATGATGATGATAATGATGATTATGATGATGATAATGATGATGATGATATCGATGATGATGATAATGATGATGATGATGATAATGGTGATGATGATGATAATGATGATGATAATGATGATAATGATAATGATGATGCTGATGATAATGATGATGATGATGATAATGATGATGATGATGATGATAAAATGGGGGAAAGAGACGAAGGGAAAAAGAAAGGGAGAAGTAAATGAAAAATATGAATGAATGAGAGGGGGTGAAATGCCCCGGGCCAGATCAGCGATCTGTCTCTCTCTCTCTCTCTCTCTCTCTCTCTCTCTCTCTCTCTCTCTCTCTCTCTCTCTTTCTCTCTCTCTCTCTCTCTATCTCTCTCTCTCTCTCTCTGCTATCTCTACTCTCTCTCTCTCTCTCTCCCTTATCTCTCTCTCTCTCTCTCTCTCTCTCTCGCTCTCTCTCTCTCTCTCTCTCTCTCTCTCTCTCTCTCTCTCTCTCTCTCTCTCCCTCTCTCTTTCCTCCTCCTTCCTCTCCCTCTCCCTCTCCCTCTCCCTTTCCCTCTCCATCTCCCCCTCCCTCCCCTCTGTCTCTCTTCTCTTCTCTTTCTTTTCTATTCATTTTTCTTGTCCTCCTGAGCCAAACCCAGCCACTTTCCACAACTAAGCACCCATTGTGGACAACCTCTCATAGTGCCCCCCCTCCATGTCATTCAACCATTCATCATCCTTCTATAGACTGCCATTGAACCCGCCCCTGAGCACAAACAAACAGATGAACTCATGGCTTGAACTTGTGTGCCACCAAACCCTTTTGGGGTTGAGAGCCGGTAACTACCCCATAGGACCCACTTTGGAAAGGCCATTTAGAGAACCCGCTGAAAATCGCTCGAACCCACCGCCGCCGGGAGGAAGGGAAGCAAAAGAACCAGCTCTGGCCCACCGCCTTAAACAGAACCATCTTGGACCCACCACCTTGGCCCTCTGCGACCCACTGGAACCATTCAGAACCCACTGCAACTCACCTAGGCCCTCTGCGACCCTCTGGAACCATTCTGGAACTCTGGCCCACCGCATAAGATCCAGCTTCAACGTACCACTTGTCCTGCTTGTTTCTTTGCGCCCACCTCAGTCCACTCCAAACCCACCATCCGACAAGTGCAACCCACCACACCTGACCACCTATAATCCCTTATCCCCAGACCACCCCCAACCCACTCCGAACCCATTGCAACCCACCGCACCCCACTCAAACCCACTCAAGCCCACCCCGAACCCACTTCAACCTACACCAAACCCACCGAAGCCCACCCGAACCCACCCCAACCCACCCCAACCCACCGCAACCCACCCAACGCCCTGGAGGAAGGAAGAGCCGCCACAACCGGACTCCGCTTCCCGCCTCCGTCGACACCTCGTTCGTCGCCTGTCACGTGTCCTTCGTCGGGTTCCCTCGGGTTTCCTCCTTCCAAGCGTCTGGCTCGGGATTTCTTTGTCTGGCTCGGGATTTCTTTGTCTGGCTCGGGATTTCTCTGTCTGGCTCGGGATTTCTCTGTCTGGCTCGGGATTTCTCTGTCTGGCTCGGGATTTCTTTGTCTGGCTCGGGATTTCTTTGTCTGGCTCGGGATTTCTTTGTCTGGCTCGGGATTTCTCTGTCTGGCTCATGATTTCTTTGTCTGGCTGTCTTTGCTGGTCTGGTTCTTTGTCTTTCTGTTTTTTATTTTCTTTAGATTTTATTTAATCATTTTTTATCTTTAGGTTTATCTTTCTTTCTCTCGCTCGCTCGCTCGCTCTCTCTTTCTCTTTCTCTCTCTCTCTCGCTCTCTCTCTCTCTCTCTCTCTCTCTCTCTCTCTCTCTCTCTCTCTCTCTCTCTCTCTCTCTCTCTCTCTTTTCTCTCTCCTCTTCCTTCTTGGCTTCCCCTTCTCCTCCCTTCCCCGTCTCTCTCCCCCTTCTCCTCTCCCTCCTCTCCATCCCTCCCTCCTCTCCCTCCCTCCTCTCCTCTCCCTCCCTTTCCATCCCTCTCCCTCCCTCTCTCTCCCTCTCTCTCTTCCCTTCCGTCACTGCACACCATTAGGGGCGGTGTCTTGCATTCCAGAATATGTCTTTGAGATACACCTTTCCTAGCACTCGACTCCTGAGACACGTGCCATTCGACGTACACGCACACACAGACACACATGTACGTAAATACCTATATATACATACATAGGCTGGCGTGAGTATTTAGATAGACATGAATATACGCACATGGATATGCATAATGATGGAGATGATAATGATGATAATAATAATGATAATAGTAATAGCAGGAGTAATGGCAAAAATAGCAATAGGAATAATGATAATGATAATGATTAAAAATATGATAATAATAATGATAATAATGATGATGATAATAATGGTAATAACAAGTATGATGATAATTATAACAAAAATGATAATAATAATGATAATGATAATAAAGATGATAATGATAATGATAATAAAGATAATAATGATAATAAAGATAATAACGATAATGGTGGTAATAACAATAGTGATAATATTTATGATAATTATAATGATAACGATAATGATAATAGCTATAACACTAATAATAATGACGACAGTACTTACAATATTCAGGATCATAAACATGATAATATTGATAATGAGGATAACAATGATCATCATAATAATGATAACAATTATTATCATAATAATAACATTACCGATGACAATAATGATATTGATAATAATGACAATAATATTGATGCCGATAATGATGTGATTATGATGATAATGATAATAATAATGAAAATATTAACAATAACAACATAAATCATGGTAACCATAATTTAACATTAATACTAGTAACAATAATGATAATAATAATGATTATAATAGTAATACAAAAATGCAAAATACTAATAACAGCAATGTTGATAATAATGAAAATAACAATAATAATGATAACAATAACAATATTGATAATGATAATGATAATTATAATAATGATAATGATAGTAATGATGATAACTATATCACTGACAATAGTAACAATAATAATAATAATGATAACAATAATAATGATAATAACAATAGTAATTATACCGTTAATACACATCACTAGCATTTCCATTATCATTTTTATCATAACTACCATTGTATTTACCACATTCCCCCCAACATGATCCTCATTATCACTACCACAACAACAGTAACAACAACAACAATAACAACAACAACAACAACAGCAACAATAACAACAACAATAACAACAACAACAAAAGAGAATAGTGAGTAATTCAATGACACAAATTTGAGTCAACAGGTAAATCCCCGAACAGCTGATGAAGGCCAGGTAATGAGAGGTCAAAGCCCTGTCAGCTGATCGTCAGTTTAGTGAACGCGGTGATTACATGTCATGGAAGGGGATGTTTGGGGAAACTGTGGTAATTTGCATACGGTATTCAGGTGTTCTCAACGCGATTGGAGTGGATTGAATATCGTATTGTGTGTGTGTGTGTGTGTATGCATATTATATACATATGTATATATACATACATATATATATATATATATATATATATATATATATATATATATATATATATATACTCTCTCTCTCTCTCTCTGTGCTCTCTCTCTCTCTCTCTCTCTCTCTCTCTCTCTCTCTCTCTCTCTCTCTCTCTCTCTCTCTCTCTCTCTCTCTCTCTCTCTCTCTCTCTCTCTCTCTCTCTCTCTCTCTCTCATACTAAGCTCATATCTACTAAGTGGACCAATGAGGACGAAGAGACACACACATAATAGAGTGTAATGTTACCTTTCTGTTTTTTTTTCTTTCTTTCTTTCTTTCTTTCTTTCCCTTTTGCTCTCTTTCTTTCTTTCTTTCTTATCGCGTGGTCACTTATAAATTATGCACTAGTATTTCATCTGTAAAATACTGCGTTTAAAGAAAACCAGAGAATTTCATATATTCACAGAAAACGGAAAGAATTATTGGGGAAACTTCAGCATAAGTTCTAACAAGTTAATTGTGCAGCTATAAAACATTTAAAGACCAATTACATGTAATAGATACCTTTGAACCATGGGAAATGGCTATCACACTATTATGTAAAAACAGTAAGATCACCAGAATAGGAGATTATTAGTAGTCAAATGTGTCTATAAGCTTTACTACTAGTTAACCACCTACATACACTCAGAAATACATAACATAGATTATTTGTTTTCATTGTAAGATATCTGTCTATCTATCCACACGCATACAGACACACATACACACACACACACACACACACACACACACACACACACACACACACACACACACACACACACACACACACACACACACACACACACACACACACACACACACACACACACACACACACACACACACACACACACACACACACATATATATATATATATATATATATATATATATATATATATATATATATTTATATTTATATATGTAGAAAAGGTATGAATGAGACTGGATATCTTCACTATACAAGAGATTTATTTGACCAGTTTCGATTACGTCTTCATCAGAAATACATACATAAGAGAAAATACATAGCATATATATACTACATAGGAGCTGGTCGATCACCTGACGACTGTGACCTCGCACTCGTTACGCACATAATTGCAGCTGCGACCTTGGACACTTTAAACCTGCCCGATGCGGTGTTCAT
>NC_091574.1:177203-179703 GCF_042767895.1 Penaeus vannamei
GCAAGTTATTTTTCAAGGTAAGTGATAAAGTAATGTTTATAAGTATTATGCCTATTGTATATGTTTTTTCAGTATACATACATACATATACATACATACATACATATATATATATATATATATATATATATATATATATATATATATATATGTATATATACACATATATACATACATACAGAAATGCCTACATGGATGTGTGCATACACATATATATACATTCATACACACATACATATATCAGTGCACATATATATATATATATATATATATATATATATATATATATATATATATATATATATTATGTAGAGTTCGATGAGAACACACATAATGTGTGATAGGATGTGTCAGTTAGCTGCCATTGCTTAAAACTCGTTTGGCATTTGTGTGTGCATGCACGCGTGTGTGTGTGTGTGTGTGTGTGTGTGTGTGTGTGTGTGTGTGTGTGTGTGTGTGTTTGTGTGTGTGTGTGTGTTTACGCATGTATAATCGCACGCTGGGCAGATACAGCGCACAGCCACAGCCTCAAGAAAGCAAGCAGCATAATGATGAGTTCCGGTCGGCTTCTAATGCCATAATTGCAGGCAAACAAAGAGAAAAACCAGTTACCTGATTTCCCCGTCCGCCTCAGCCGAAACAGCGGTTGACTCTACTCTCGTTTTTTTTTTCGAGAAATTTCCTTTAAAAAGTATATGGTCGACCTTTTTTTTCACTATTTCGACCCGATTCCAGGGAGCGGAATGGGGGGGGGGGAGAGTGACACGGGCGGAAGAAAGGGGAGGAGGTGTGTGGATGGGAGGTAGAGGGTAAGGGAGGAAGATGAGGGAAGGGGAAGGGAGGGAAACGGAAGTGGGAGAAAGAAGAGGCTGATGGACGAGTAAGGAAAGAGAGAGAGTGAGAGAATGTGAGAAAGAGAGAGTGAGAGAATGTGAGAAAGAGAGAGTATCCGAGTAAGAGAGAGAGAGAGAGAGAGGGTGGGAAGGAGAGAGAGAGGGGGGGGGAAGAGAGAAAGAGAGAGAGAGGGAGGGAGGCAGATAGATAGATAGAGAGAGAGAGAGAGAGAGAGAAAGAAAGAAAGAAAGAAAGAGTGAGAGAACCCCAGACCGCAGCCATAACCTCTCCCTCCGAACTCTCCCTCCAGCCCGAAGCCCAACGCCGAAATGAAGGTCCTGCCACGCCCGCGGTCGCCCTCCTCCGCCTCCCCGCCCCAGCTGCTGCATCTCCTCCTGCTGGCGACGCTGCTCGGCGAAGTCCTCCTCTCCTGCCACGCCCTCGACTCCTTCGGGCTGTCCTTCGTCTCGAGGGGCACCGTGGGACTCCTGTCAGCCCTTATGTCCTTCGTGAGGATCGCCAAGAAGCTTTTCGTGCTACTCGATCCCACTACGGGAGTCAGTAAGTAGGCTTGGTGTTTATACTTTTTTCTCTCGTGTGTTTTCCTTATACGGAATGAGTAAGGGAGAGAAAAAATGCGATTTTTTTGTTATTACTGTTATTAAGATGTACCGGTTTTACTTTGTCTTGTGTCTAGAATGAGGCATAGGGGGAATAAATGTCAAATGCTGTAATTACACATCGAGTCACATGGAGTTTTTTGTTTTTGTTTTGTTTTTCTTTTCTTTTTTGATCGTCATATACATTCTTTTCTTTTAATGTTTTCGTTTCTTGTTTTGCTTTTGTTATTTTTGTTTGTTTTTTCAAGTCTTTCGGTCATACATTCTTCACATGTAGCACCGCGCTTATATTTGCTTGCACTAACAAACAGACGTGGAAATGAATCTCACAGACATCTGCCTCTCCTGTTAAGCAGATATCAGTCTCGAGTCTTTCTGTTGCCACCCACAGAGCCCTCGGCCAAACGCTTATTAAGGTTAGCAGTAACTGTTCCAGATTACGGGGACTTCTCGCTCTAGTACCCTTTCCCCCCCTCCTTTGTTCCCCTCCTGTTATTCTCCCTCCTCTTGTACCCCCATTCTTATGTTCACTCCTTCCTCATTCTTCCCTCTCTCCTTCCTCTCATCCCATCCCTCTCTCCTCTCACCCCTCCTTCTCACCCCTCCTCCCTCTCTCTCTTCTCCCTCTCTCTCCCTCCCTCTCTCCTCTCACCCCTCCTCTCTCTCTTCTCCCTCCCTCTCCTCCTCTCCCTCCCCTCTCTCCTCTCCCTCCCTCTCTCCTATCCCTCCCTCTCTCCTCTCACCCCTCCCTCCTCTCCTTCCCTCTCTCCCCCTCCCTCTCTCTCTCTCTCCTCCCTCTCTCTCTCTCACCCCATCCCTCTCTCACTCTCCCTCCCTCTCTCTCTCTATCCCTCCTCTCTCTCCACTCTCACCCTCTCCCTCCTTCTCTCTCTCCCCTCCCTCTCTCCTCTCCCCTCCCATCCCTCTCCCTCCTCTCTCTCCTCCCTCTCTCTCTCCTCTCCCTCCCTCTCTCCCTCTCCTTCCCTCTCTCCTCTCCCTCCCTCTCCCCTCTCACTTCCCTCCCGTCCATCTCACCCCATCCCCCC
>NC_091574.1:184703-189703 GCF_042767895.1 Penaeus vannamei
CCCCTTTCCCTCCCTTCCTCCCTTTACCTTCACCTTCCTTCCCCTTCCCCTCTCTCCCACTCCCTTCCTTCTTCCCTCCCTCCTTCCCTTTCCTTCCCCTTTCTCCTCCCTCCTCCCTTCCTTCTTCCCTCCCTCCCTTCCCTTCCCTTCCCCTTCCTCTTTCCTCCCTCCCTTCCTCCCTTCCTTCTTCCCTCCCTCCCCTCCCTCTTCCTCCCCTCCCCGTCACCCTCCCTTTACCTCCCCCTCCCTCTTCCTCTCTCTCCCAAACTTCACTCCTCCCTCCCCCTCCCTCCATCCCTTCACTTCCCCTCCTTTCCTCCTCCAACTCCTCCCTCCCCTTCCCTTCCCCTCCTCCTTGTACTTGATAGGAATCGAGATTATATTACCTGTTCCTACTTTTTCCCCCATATTTCTTGCTCAGCGGAGCCTTGCTATAATCCCTACCACTTTCCCTCCCCTATCTTTATCCTCCTCCCTCTCCTTCTCTCTCTTTCTTTCCCCTATCTCCCTCTCCCTTTTTCCTATCTTCCTATACACCTCTTCTTCCTACTTCTTCTTACACCTCTCTTTCTTTCCCTCTCCTCTCACCTCTCCTTCTCCCTCCCTACCTACTTCAATTCCGCTTCTCCTTCTTACCCTCTTCCCCCCTCTTCTCTCTCCCCTCCCTTCCTTTCTTCATTCCTTCCTTTCCTCCCTCCCTCCCTCCCTTTTCTCTTTCTCCTTCTCTTTCTCCGTCTACCCAATCCCCATGTATTAATATTCCAGAAGTGTATATAATTTTGTCGTCACATCCCGGAAGAAATTTTCTAATCTAACGTTTATTTTCAAAACCTCTATAGAAGCCTTTCCTTTTAAATTATCTCCTTTAAATTTGAATATCATTTTGGTTCCTTGATTTAAATATCTAATTTTATTCACGTCGATATCTCATTTAAAGATATATATATAATGAATAACAGTTTACACCAGATGAGTTATTTATAGCAACGGTAAAAAAATAACGGTTTCTTTACGCCTCGCTATAACGGTGATCCAGGTAATACTGCATATTACCACGTCATTCATAAAGAGTACTTAATTGTTTTCTTTTTTTTCGAGGGAATGAGATTCCCATTCTCCTGGTCTGTCTCCTGTAGGTCACAGAAATGTAGGTCACGAGGGTCACAGCGGCGAGGCGGAAGGACCAAAGAAAACGTTGAGAGCTGCGGGAAGAGAGGGTAGACTAGTGAATAATTAAGAAAACGGGATGATTCGCCTGCACGTTAAAAACCGGTAGATACTTCTCAAGGTAGTTTATCACTTGTTTATTCGTAAAAAGAATCTAGATTTTTAATCTTTAACTATAAACATATGACATTATGATGAAAATGGTAATGATAACGAAAATAAAGATGACAATCCTCATAATAATGATGATGATAGTAGTAATAATAATGATAATGATAATGATAATAATCTCGATAATAATAATAGCAAATATGATGTTAACAATAACAAAAAAGATAATAATAATAATGATAATAATAATAATAAATAATAATTATATCGATAATAACAATAGTAAAATAATTACAATGGTATTAACAACAACAGCAATAATAATAATAACAATAATGATAATAATAACGATAATGATAATGATAATAACAATAATAATCCTAATAACATATAATAAGAATATAATAAGAATATAATAACATATAATAAGAATATAATAAGAATATAATAACATACGATAAGAATCATAATGCTATTAACAATTACAACGATGATCATAATATTGTTAATGATAGTAACAAGAAGTGATTACAATTTACCCGTCAATAAGCCCAAATAAGGAAGTCGAAGTCCTGGGCTGCGACGCGTCCGACAGAGGGCGGTGAAAGGCGTTCGGGATGACGTAAATAACGGGAGAAATTCGTTGTTGGCGTTACGTTAACTTCGTTGGATGGAATGTTTATTTTTTTTTAATGAATTATAATGATTAGATTTTTTGTGGATTAATTTTTTGGTTTTATTTTTTATTTTTTTAATTTTTTTCGTTGGATGGATTTTTTTTAATGAATTATAATGATGAGATTTTTGGTGGATTCATTTTTTTTTCTTTTTTATTTTTTTCGTTGGATGGATTTTTTTTAATAAATTATAATGATGAGATTTTTGGTGGATTCATTTTTTTTTCTTTTTTATTTCTTTTATTATTTTTTTTTTTTTTTGGTTGGATGCAATTTTTTTTATGAATTCAGGTAATGATTAGATTTTTTTGTGGATTAATTTTTTGGTTTTCTTTTTTATATTTTATTTATTTATTTTTTTTTCGTTGGATGGAATTGTTTTTTTTTTAATGAATTCACGTAATGATTTGATTTTTTGTGGATTGATTTTTGGTTTTCTTTTTTCTTTTTTTATTTTGTTTTCCTTTTTAAGTATTTGTAAGTTGTTTTTTATTTTCATTTTCTTTTTTTCCTTTCTTTTTTTTGGGGGGTACGAATACGTAACAAATTTTTTAACCTGTTCACCAAAACTGCTTTAGGCGGTTTTTGTGGCTTTTTACCCATTTTCTTTATTTGTTTTTAACTCGTAAACTTTGACTGCTCCCAATATAGTATTTTATATATTGTTATCATCCCTTGATGTTATCCTGTTTGATTGAAGATTAATTTTATTGTTTTTTATTTATTTATTTATTTTTTTTTTATCTGATCTCATTTACTGTTTTTCCAGTCTCTCCTAGTTATATATATATAAAAAAAATGTTCTTCATGCTTAAGGTTTTTCGGATGTGTGAAAGTAACTATTTTAAATGTTTAACAATTGAGCAATAAAGGCAGGTTTCGAGATAGCTATTGTAGTTTACTTAAGGAAAATATAATGACAAACATTAAAATCAGTTTCATGGCCTATTTATGAACAATTAGCCAACAGATGTAACCGATTGAAAAGTGGTTTTACCTCTGATTAAGGAGGATGTTAAACATGAAATGGTTCCAATAAAAAAAGAAGAAAAAAAAAGAAGATAAGAACGTGACTGACATTTTGCGGTCGTCAATTACGTATAATCTTTTTCTTTATTCTCTCTCTCTCTCTCTCTCTCTCTCTCTCTCTCTCTCTCTCTCTCTCTCTCTCTCTCTCTCTCTCTCTCTCTCTCTCTCTCTCCGCTCTCTCTCTCCCTCTCTCTGTCCCTCTTCTCTCTCTCTCTCCTCTGTTTTTTTTTTTTTTTTACTATCATCATTGTGTCTACATTTTATTTCATTTTCTCTCACCTTTCTTTTTCTTTTTTTTTACTATCATCATTAGTCTCTGAACTATTGCCATACACCCAACATGAAAAAGCAAATTGCTTCGTCCTCAGAGTCTGCACATAATACCAACCTCTGTTCAAGGAATTGGCGCCCGAGGCAAAGTGGTTGACCTCCAGACTGGCAACACTTTACAGTCAAACCCTGCACTCGATGTGGGGCCGCAAAGTCGAAAATATATTGTATACGAAGTGTTAAAAGGCGTGATGGCGTGATTTTTTGCACGGATTGGCAACTGAACGTGAAATTACTCCATATTCTAGGTAAAATTTGACTGTCTGGATAATTTTTTTTCATGAATGGAGGATACGATTGTTTACGAAATTCGTTTTGAGTCAAACATTGTCTTGGAAAAAAACATGTTTTCCATTTACAGAGATACGAATAGACAAATACCGAAGACTGAGATAAACATAAATGGCTACATACATATACAGCATATATGAATGGATTCTGTGACGACTGAAATATGCAACAACAAACGCGTTCAATGAACTGGTTAGCAAATCGAAAGTGAAATAAACTATATCTTTAAATAAAAGTAAACAAATGTACTTCGTTCACAGTTAGACGACAGGAAATGAATTACTCGTTCACAATTAGATGACAGGAAATGAATTACTCGTATCTTTGAATTGCCATATTGTACCAGTGAACAAACGCGTGGACATTTTTTTCCCGTTATGAAAAGGTCAGAACACTTTCCTCCGACACGAAGTGGAAAAAGCCAACTCAGAACTGGTTTCGGTCGAGGCGGGAAAGCGTAAGTTGCAGCGCGTCTTAATTCACATCGCTTTTGGATTTTTGTTTATTTCAGATACCGGTTTTTAAAGAATGCATGTATTCGTTTTGTTAAGTTAGATTTGTACACGCTTACACACACGCACACACACACGGACACACACACGCACACACACACAACACACACACACACACACACACACACACACACACACACACACACACACACACACACACACACACATACACACACACACACACACACACACACACACACACACACACACAAAACACACACACACACACACACACACTCTCCCATACACACCCGCACATATATGTGTCTGTATGTCTGTATATAAACACACAGAATATATATATGTGTGTGTGTGTGTGTGTGTGTGTGTGTGTGTGTATCTTATCTGACAAAACGATAAATAGCAGTAACGAAAAATGAAACAAATGCCTAACGCAAAAATCCCAGAAACAGCGTCCAGACCAGAGCAAGTGTTGCAAAATACCAAGCGAGACTAAAAGTGCATTCATATGACTTCCTGACACACTGACGCCGAAGGAATGAACTCCGTGAATAGTAATGTATTGGCGTCTTTTCCTTGTTGCCTGCGTGAAATATAAGCAGTAATGGACGTTATATGACATTTTATTGTAATTTGACTTATTTTATAGTAATTTGACTTATTTTACTTTATACTTATTTTATAGTAATTTGACTTATTTTATTTTATACTTATTTTATAGTAATTTGACTTATTTTACTTTATACTTATTTTATAGTAATTTGACTTATTTTATTTTATACTTATTTTATAGTAATTTGACTTATTTTATTTTATACTTATTTTATAGTAATTTGACTTATTTTATTTTATACTTATTTTATAGTAATTTGACTTATTTTATTTTATACTTATTTTATAGTAATTTGACTTATTTTATTTT
>NC_091574.1:197203-199703 GCF_042767895.1 Penaeus vannamei
CGACTTCGTGTGGCGCGCCGTGG
This sequence comes from Penaeus vannamei, assembly GCF_042767895.1. NCBI lineage: Eukaryota > Metazoa > Arthropoda > Malacostraca > Decapoda > Penaeidae > Penaeus > Penaeus vannamei. The sequence goes on from NC_091574.1 coordinate 197,227, forward strand.
GCACCGCGGTGTCCCAGCTGGGCTCGCTCGCCGTCAGCGCCATCTGGTGGTTCTTCTCGTCGGTCGGCGCCGCCATCGGCCAGTCGCTCGGCACGGCCATCCCCGCCGCCGTGGCCGCCGCCAACGCCATCGCCGCCGCCATCGCCAGCATCATCGCCGCCGCCGTCAACAACACGCTGCTTCAGGGCGACCAGAACCCGGCGATGCAGCTGCAGGTGGTGACGCGGCGGTCGGTGGCGCGCCGCTCCCTCAGGGCCGACGCGCCGCTGGGTGAGTGGGGGAGGGGGAGGGGGGGGTGGGGGATCCGCGCGGGCCCTTGGCTTCCTGCCGGCGATTTCAGACAGCGTATGCCATTAAAAGATTTAATATGGAAGCGATGATTGCTCTCTCTCTCCATTTCCATTTCCTTCTTCATCTCTCAATCACTGCTTCTCCCCCTTCCTCTCTGTTATTTCCTTTTCTCTCTCTCTCTTTCTCTCCCTCTACCCCTCGCTCTCCCTCTATATCTACCTCTTCCTCCCTTCTTCTTCTTCTTCTTCTTCTTCCACGCCCAAGGAACACAGGAAACATCACAAGTTAAAAGAAGGACTGTTACTGCGATATATGCTATCCTTCTCATTCCCTTTTTACCTTCATCGCGGTGAATCTCATTTAAATGGAAGGTAACTGCTTGTTTAACTGTAAACATGCAAGTAAAACATGGCGACGATACAAGCTATTTTTCTACTACAATTGATAAAAACACAAGACGTATGTTTTTCTTGACTAAATGTACGGAAAGTAAAGTACAATATCATTATTACGTTTTTCCCGGTCGTATTTATACCAGCTGTCGGAATTAATGTGTTTGTCCTGTCCCCGTTCGTATTTATACCAGCTGTCGGAATAAATGTGTTCAGCTTGTCTCCTTTTTATCCAGCAATAAAAGGAACAGTGAATAAGAAGAAATATTCAGGGAAATTAAATTATGGGATACATAATTTTCAAGTTATGACTCGACGACAAGCGGAGGCGAGAAAATGAAAGAATACATAGATCTTAATCCCCTCCCTTTTTCTCTCTTTAAGACAGAGAAAAGGTCATATTGCCTAGCATAGAATGATTTATTTTATTTTATGCAAATCATATCCAGATTTTTCCCGCAATGTATATAAATGATTATGTCCATCTTTCTGTCTCTCTATAAATCCACCCCATCTCTCTCTCTCTTTGTCTATCTACCTCGCTTTTCCCTCTCCCTCCATCTCCCCCCCCCCCCTCTCTCTCTCTCTCTCTCTCTCTCTCTCTCTCTCTCTCTCTCTCTCTCTCTCTCTCTCTCTCTCTCTCTCTCTCTCTCTCTCTACCTCCCTCCCTCCCTCCCTCCCTCCCTCCCTCCCTCCCTCCCTCTCCCTCTCCCTCTCCCTCTCCCTCTCCCTCTCCCTCCTTCCTTCCCTCTCCCTCCCCCTCCCCCTCCCCCTCCCTCTCCCTCTCCCTCTCCCTCTCCCTCCCTCTCCCTCTCCCTCCCTCCCTCACTCACTCACTCACTCCCTCTCCCTCCCCCTCCCCCTCCCCCTCCCCTATCTCCCCTCTCTCCTTCTCTTATCTTCCTTTATCTATCTTTATATACGTACACACACGGCCTCGCCTCGCTCTCGTTCCAGTCCGCCTTCTGCGAGGGCGCCGAAGCCCGGACTCGGGTCGAGCAGACTTCCTCCGCCAGCCCTTCGCCGCGGCCGCGAGACACGACCCCCTCGAGTGCGTCCCTCTGGTCCTGTGCGCCATCCACGCCGACCCGGAGGAGCTCCTCACGCCCAGGGAGTCCGCCTTCAGGAGGGTCTTCAGGTAAAAGGACTTTCCCGAGTTGCTTTTGGAGGCGTAGGTGGATGGCTCTCGTGTTCATGTACTGTGCATTGTGTGTGTGTGTGTGCTTTCTTGCCTGTCTGTTGATTTATCTGTGTGTCTGGCTCTATATCTATTTACTTATCTGTGCATCTCTCCATTTATGTATTCACTTATCTGTCTTCCTCTCTGACACTGACGGAGACAGATAATGAAACAGTGATTGTGGCAGTGACATTGACAGAGATAGAGAGTGACAATGGCAGTAAAATGACAGTACCATACACATACACAAGGGACAGGGGCAGAAACAGACACAGCCGAAACACAGTAGATAGACAACAGAAAAAAGACAAAATAATAATAATAATAATAAAATGAAAATAAATGAATAAATAAACCCACCCCTCTCATTTCTACCCCCTCCCCCCCTAATTTTCTTTTTCTTCTTTTTTCCCCCAGATCCATCTTCGCCCAGGAGCCCGTCCCCAGCTGGGCTAAAAGGTACGTCGACGCGAGTATCAGAGGCTCGACCAAGAACTCGACGCGGGTCTGCCAAGAAGCCTACCCCGCCTGCGCCTTCTCCAGTCACCAGCTGAGAAAACTCGTGGACGTGGCTTTAGAAACGGGAAATTATTTAACCCAGCGGTAGCCATTGT
>NC_091574.1:224703-242203 GCF_042767895.1 Penaeus vannamei
ACCCCGGTTCCAATACCCGCAACTCTTCCAACAGGACCCTCAGCCCGCCTCATTTGCTGAATGGGAGGCATCCAGCACTGTCATTACAGAGAACATTACCAGTGGGTAATGTCGGGTATAAGGCCAATGGCTGAACTGATATTTAGATAATTAAATCCGTACTTGATAAGATAAGCTGAAAGCTAATAAAAAATCTTATCAATATGGACCCTGCTTTACTCCTGACAGTTTTATCAGAAAATACATTCGAGATAAACAGTGATCTCACTTCATCAATGCATCTGATGTTATATTTCATTGCTGACACTAAATTAACTAGAAATGGATCCAAAATAAGCTCTTTTGATATTAGTTTAACAAAATGAAGAGAGAGAAAAAATTATGAAGAATAAGAAAGGTCTAATTCTGCAAGGCAAATCCCCCCCCCCCCAAGCATCACCTCTTTAGCCTCAAGCCCCCTTCTCCCTCATCTCCAACATCTCTTCATCTCCCCCTCCCAGCATCACCTTTTCATCCACAAACCCCCTTTTATCCAACCCCTCCGCGTCACCTTTTTATCCACAAACCTCCCCTCTCATCCCTAGCATCACCCCTTTATCCACAACTCCCCCTTATCCTCTCTTCGCGTTTCCCCTATATTTATCCACAAGCACTCTTCACCCCCTCCCCCCACGGCGCTCTTTTCTCTCCTCCCCCAGCATCACCTTCTTTATCCTTCTTCCCAACCCCTTGCTTCGCACTTATGTCCAGCGACCCTCTTCTCCTCCTCCCCTCTCGCGTCTCTATCCAAAAAAGAAAAAGAAAAAAAAAACTCCCCCCTCCGCGTCTCCACTTTCTCCTCAAATCCCCATTTTCCCTCCACTCTTACATCACCCTTTATCTACAACCCCCCCTCCCCCACTAGCATCACCCCGCTACCCTATCAACCCCCTCCCCCCTTCCCACTCCCTTCCCCGGCGTCGCCCTTCTACTTCTTTCTCCACAAACCACCTCCTCCCCCTCTTTCCCTCCTCCCTCCCCCCTCCCCCCGCGTCGCCCCTCATCAGCTGACAAATGTAAACAAACGCTCGAGAGACGACTATGACGAAGGGCGCAAGATGAACGTGGCTTTCAACAGTCCGGAACTTCTTCACCTCTCTGTGGCTCCTGGGACGAAGTCATGGAGTATTTTCGTCGGTGAATATCTCCTGTGTTGTTGAATGTTTGTGTGTGGGGTCTAGGTGTGGCGGTTGAGGTGTTTTTTGGGGTGAATTTCGGTGGTTGTGTGTTGGTGGACTTGTTGAGACAGGCTCGCGTGTGTGGAATGGAGGATGATGCTGTGTTTTTTTGTGTTGTGTTTGACTGAGCGAGGTTTTATTTCTTCGGAGTCTGATTGTGATAAATGGGTCTTTTGTAATTTTGATTTGTTACGAGGATTCTTGTCTTCCTCTTGGTTCTTCTTGGGAGGATAAAAATGATTGGTCACCCTTATTTGCATGTCATTTGCATAGCGGAAAACAGGCATTAACGACCTTTATGATAAGTTTTTATTACTTTTGCATTATCTTGGGATGCCTTTATGAATTTAGAGTAAAGAAAAGGCTGATTTATAAAAGCATAGGTTACAGTAAATAGTTGGAGTGGTAATGGAGAGCTGTTTTGACAGATGATTTTCTCATTATCATTTTTTTCATATTTATTCAGAATATTACTTAATGAAGGACTGTCATGGCTTTTGTGCTTTGTGCTCTAGGTTTTCTTCAGCAGACAACTTTATTGTGGCAACTTATGAGACCTAAGGAAATCACTTAATGCAATAGTTTCAGACACGTGTGTGACAAACCATGTAAATTCTAGTACTGGTGGTTTCCTTTTCCCCCTCTACTATTCATGTTTATAGTTTTTTTTCCTGAGAATGCCCCTTATACTCCAAAAACTTGAAAATGAACTATAAATTCAATATAGGCAACCCTCCCATGATAAGGCTACTACCCCCCAGTGCTGCTCTTGTATCCTCTAACCTAAACAACAAAGAATCCTCCTCGTATTCATGGCAAGATAGAGCTTTTGACAAGTTACCTTTGAAATGAAGAAGGCCTTTTCTCAACATATTAACCCATTTGTGGAGCACAGCTCAAGCAGAGCCTCATGAGAACTACACATCTTGTACAAAATCGTAGAAGGAATAGAATACCCCTCACATTGAGCCCTCTCTACATCTTCTAGATGTGCATTTGGAAGATCTGTGTGGTTGTGGACCATGTAGCACAGATCTTCACTGGAGGAAACACATACTTGTACTGTTTCATCTACACAGTACATGAATTGCATATGACATATAATGCTAATGCTAGTTTCACATGCTGGCTTCTTTCCATTCATGCTTCCATCATTACCTCCCCTGAAGTTGATTGTAACATGTCCTTGGGAACTGTGCTTGCTTTCTTAGTAGAGTGTGTTATTATTTTCATCGATCCAAGGGGCTGTACCCCAAGTACTGCACAGTATTTATGAATCTTCATCTTATAGGTCAGTGGGGAGGGCACTGCTTACTGCATTATTACTTTAAAGATGTTTTTTTAAAAACTTGCTTCCCTGTGATCAATCCTGCAGCCTGGCCTGCCATAGGTGACAATAGTCCTATGTGGGGTTCTAGTGAGTGCAGCCCCCTTCATTAGATAGAATTGTGACATTATACATATGTTAAATATTTTAACACAATTTCCCTTGGTAACCTTCATGCTCTCCCCTCCTAACGAGGCCAGGATTGTGGGGTATGGGGAGGTGTTTCTGTGGCATGCTTCGTATAGGTGTGAGTAGTAGAAAATGAGAAGAATCCATTGGATCCAGTATTGTTATTATCCATTGCAAGCAAGTGATTGAAACAATTACCAGAATCATTGTGTAAATCAGCCAGTTCTAACTAAATGTATACCTGTTTTTTCTGTTTTATTGTGACATCCCTTGAAACAATTGTTCACAGTATTACACTGCATTGTGAGAAGAAGGCTAAAATGGTATAAATTAAACCTTAAACTCTTTAATGGTAATATATTTCTTGATCTGTATACACTCCAGAAATGGAAGGACAGCTTTACATTAATGTCTGATACTGCCTATCCTAATGTTTTTGATTATTTGATTAGGTTACCAAGTTCACAAGCCTCTGGAAACTTGCTTATTATATTTCCTTCATTATATTTTTCTTATCATGTTCAAGATGTTTGTCACATGGAAAGTGATAAGACCAATAGTTTTTGGTTCAAGATTTTTTGTTTTCCCCAAAAAATTTTGCTATTATCGTCTAACCTCTCCCACTCTGGTGCCTAGTGCATTCTTACATGATGGCTCTACAGTACAAAATTTTTCTCGAGTTGGGAGAATGCTTTGCCTCCTATATATCTTCCTGATTTCAACTCTATTTCAGCACTTGTTTTATTTACTTTTTTTTCTTCAGGTAGCCATAATTAATTGAAGTGCAACAATTAATTCAAGTTTTTTTCCCAGTGCTATGAAAATTGATTCTGTTATGATTATTATTAATTTAAAATGCTGATAGCAGTGAATGATAGGAAGTACTAGGAAATTACTTGGAATCAAATGTATAAACACAATCACTGAACTAAAATCACAGTAGATATGGTTAGTATGGTATACCATCGCAGGACAAAGAGTTGAATGTGTATTTTTTTAAGTAATAAAGTTTAGTTTTATTAAAGTAGTCGTTATAATTTGCTGCAGACTGATTTTCTGTTGCTGCACTTTGATGTATCACTTATGATTATGAAAGAAAAGTTTATCAGTTATGATATCATAGTCTGGTAAATTTAGCAGTGTCTGAAAGAAAATAAATACAGTAAGAAAAGAACAACTCATATTTCAATTCTGTCTTCCTATGGCAGGAAAGAATAAAATGTCCGATGAGAGGTTAAGGTGGAAACATCGCAACTTATTACCTTTACTCTTTGAGCTTGCATATCATTTGATCAGTGTTCACATGTCCAGTATTTGTAGTTCTTAGTATTGTCTCCCCATATGTTAACTCAATGTCTCTAGGCTGGCTAAAATTGTGAAGAGGCCTTGTTTTGTGACTTTGATTCAGACCTGTGAGATAATAAGCCTTAATGCTATTTTTTTTACCTAATTTCTTTCAAAAACTCCCATCTTTTACAGAGCAAAGTCCACATGTGAAAGTGATTGGACTGAGATAATGAAGGCACGACATGTGTTACCAGTTAAATGGCCATTCTCAACATACATGACAAATGGGTACATATACCCTGGAGGCAATGAGTTCAAATATACTTAAATTAGATTTTCCAGAAGACAAAGTACATGTAGAAAGTCTTCAAACTCTACAAATCAAACAAATGTGAAGAGATTTTATCTATAAAGAATATAGGTTATATTGTTTCTATTTATATCATTTCTTTATGGCCAAGAAAGGAAAAATCTTCATAGGTACATCAAAAAGAAAAAGACAAATTCACAGAGTGATAGATTGTAATTTTTATGATTTTCATTTCCAGGTGTGATGTCCATTGGAATTGGTGCTTCATACTATAGCCCAGGTAATTTTACCTTTCATTTTGATGAATATTGTCTTTCTTATTGGCTTGAGCAAATGGATAGATTATAGATTGATGAATATTTAGGAAGTCTTTAAAGTTTGAAATTAGATTATTAAATATTATCAGTGAATTGATAATATAAGAATTTTTGGTGAATGAATATTATTGGGAACAGTGTGGACAGAAATCTTCCCTATGAACCATAGATCTCAAAATGTTTCCTTTGCTGGGAAATGGGTATTATAGCAGCTGTCTGTTACTGGATTTTTACTCATTTTTGTATAAAAGTTTGTTCAAATAGATCCTACACCTTTTTATTAAAGCATTGCTCTTTGATATGTTTTAGAATATGTATAACTTAACTCTGTATTCCAAATACGAATGGCTTAGATTGAAATGTAAAGTAAGAATACAAAAAAATTAAGAAATATCCAGAGAAAACAAATTGGAAATTCAGTTATTAGAGCCTTTGTGCAGTTGAAATGTGATTTGCCTGGGCATCCTTCTAACACTCATAATGGTACTCCTTGCCTGAAAAATGTAGCATAGAACACAAATGATATAAGACGACCGCTGAATGGGTCAAGTAGTACCCCAGAAAGTATCACTAATATATTATTTTTGTTTTCTTTATTGTTGTCACTAATGTATGAATTGACCTCGCAGTTTCAATATGTGAGCTTTTTACAATTAAAAAATTGGGAACCTATAGGCTTCATTGCATACTGTCCCCTTAAGTTTGCGAGTATGGATGAAAAGTGATGTGAATAATATATATAGATGGATAGATAGATGATGTTTAAAAAAAGATGGATGTATGGAAAAAAAAAATTGCTTTAGGGAACAACTTTAGAGTAATTAATTGAAATAATGTACATATTTGATTTCTTTTTGTTTTTAATTTTGGCTTGGTTTAGAAATAAGTGAGCCTTTGCAAAATGCTTTATATGGTGAGGGTGCTTTAGATAATAATGTAATTATTATATATTTTAAAGACTGCTGTTATGCAAAGAATCTAATCTTAGGCATTAATTGATTCAGAAAGAAAAAGATGATAAATCTGCAAAGATTTTGTGACTTCCTATTGTTACTTTAGAAAGTAAAAGATATGTATCAGTTTTCATTACCCATCACCGTTACAATAGACTGTGAATGATTGAACATAGTACTGTTTTAGAAAGCAAAGGATAAGTAGGAACTATCACTAACCAGTTTCATTTTCTTTTTCTTTTTTTCTTCCCAGATGACCATATTCTTATGAAGATTGCATATCTCACAGGATGTCTCATTCTTGGCCTCACATTCTTGGATGATTGGGAGGTAAAGTAACAGAGAGAGAAATTTAGGATTTTTAAAACTGTACATGACTGCATGTTCTCTTCAAGTCATTTTGGACTTTGTAAATGAAAACTGTAAGGATATATTTGTGTAGTTGGTTAAAGAAACGGAGGGATAAAAAGTTCGGGTGAAGTTTTTGGAGCTTGGTAGTATAGATAAGCTAATGATAATCATTGTAATGAAGGTAAGTGTAAATGAAGATCTTTATAAAGGAATATTAAGGTCATCCAGTGATTGTAGAATTAAAGTTTTATATAGAATTCTATAAATTCCTACGGAAATAAATAGAGCTTGATGCATGTGTATCAAAACAGTTATAAAGTTAAAATTCAAATAATCGTACAATATGCATTTTTAAAGAAACTCATTTATCAGTAATGCACATCTAAGACATCACTGAATATAGAGGTCAGTCATTTGATTCTACATTTTCCTCCAGGATTGTGTGTTTGACATCAAGAAAGGTCAAGTGACCATAACGAGACGCAATTGGTTTGAGTGGCTAACGAGCCGCTGTGCTGATCATAATACTCTCGTCCTAGATACAGGCTCGGTCATTGCAGTCACAGTTGTGCAAGGGAAAGGCGGGTAAGTGTAAATTTTGTTGGAACCTTATGAGGCGTATATGGTTGATGTCCTTTCCATAGCAAATTAATTCTTTGTTATATTGAATATGTGATAATTCCAGTTTGATAGGTAGTGGTATATATACAGAATCATGTTTTAATATTTTTCCTCTTGGACAGACACAAAGATGGCTATCAAGTTGCAATGGTTTTAAGAGCTGGAGGAACAATGCCACTTTCAGAAACAAGTGCAGGTGGGAAAAGGTAAGCAAAATGAAAAAGTTTTTTTAATACTTCTTATTTTGTATAGTTTTTTTTTTTCTTTTTTATTCTTGTCATTTTGTACTTGAATATGCTCATATACTAGTATCAAAGCAGGACAATACTCTAGGGTATTGCTTTCACTTTCTTAAGAAGACTAGTTGAAGCATCCATTTATACCTAGGAAATGCTATATCAGGGTAAACAGGGGAAATATGTAAGAGTGGTAGTTGATTCTTTAGTTACTGAGTAGTTGTGGAGCCATCTATTTGTAAACAATCAATTATGTAAAATCACACTGGATATGGCATTTATGACATACCATCGTAACACAAAGGGTTTAACCATATATTCATGTTTCTGTGTACCTTCCTAATCATACAGCGAACAAGAGCACCTCGCTAAGAAAGTGCGAGACTTCTTGTCACTGGATCGAGTTGAATCCGTCAGAAATGTGTGGAACGACTGGTCGGAGAGTGATGAAGAGGACTTCCTTATGGTTCCTCAGCCACCATTTGAGGTATTGCTTTAATATATCTTCTTGACTTTTACTGGGTCACCCTGGTGAATATGATACAAACTTTCATTTTTTTCTTAGAGGTTTCCAGTGACAAAAACAATGTTGTTTTAAAGGGGAGGATAGTTATGGTTCATTTGATAACTATGTTATTGTTATTGATAGTTATGTATTGATTGCATATTTGCCTGTATATACGTTTTTTCTGTATATATTTGCTTATTAATTAATCCTCTTATTTGTATAATTATTGTAATAATACATTTTCATTGTCTATTACCTCTTTAAAATATTTACATTTCCCCACAGGTTGAAAGTTTAAAGGGTAGTGGAAATATAAATTTTGAGGACATTAAATTAGAAAATGAACGTGTTGTACAGCAAGGGGAGAGTGATGAGATGGACACTTCCAGCAGTGATGAGGAGCTGTACGATGATCTGTGAGCTCTGCCAATAGAGGAAGGAGGTGTATAAGTGCTTCGTTGTTGTGTTCTGTGATTCAAAAGCCATGAAATACACTATCAGTGACATGCTTCCCTCTGTGCTGTCCTTGTCACTTCTTTAGGTGGGGACAACCTGTTGAAGTATACTCATAATGAGTATACATAGTGATGTTCTTTTTATTTGTATGTATACATAATGTATCTGCTAATGGTGACTCTATACCACTGTGCCATTATCCTCAGTAACTTTGTCTGCACCTTCTTTACCATGATTGTAAAAGGTTTGTATCAAGACTCAGGTTCTTTGTGTCAGTAAGCAAAAGATGAAAGTTATGTATTGGATTTTTTTGACTGATTGTAATGATATACCAAAAGATTAAGGATGATAATGTCTTGCATTATCTGGTGGAAGAGTAGTAGATGAAACAGTTCCTAATTTCTAAGAAAAAATATGGTGCTTTTATATTCTCTGTTTGAAGTTTCCTCTCTCGTTGTCATTAGAGAAAGAAGGCAAGCACATGTCCTCAAATTACGGAAAGACTTCAGTTGACAAGGATATGTATCATTTGTGTTTGCATATTTGTTTTAAAAAAGTGTGAATGTATTGGAAAATCATGTGTGCCAGAGAGAGGCATATTTCCTTTTGATTGTAAAGTATATCATGAAATGTATGCATGGAAGATAAGTTCTTGCCCAAAGTTACTTAAAGACTTTACTCATGAGTGAAGTGAGTGTGGGAGCATGCATGTTTGCTTGCCTGTGTGCATCTGTGCATGCATGTATGTATGTGCACTTCTTTGTGCACACTGAAATAATGAAACTGCCAGCACAATGATCTGTCAATACTTGTTGTACTGTAGTTCTCATGTAGTAACTAAACTCTATGTGCAGACAAAGGTTAACTCTGAAGTTGTGAAAGGAATGATAAATATTGCATTTTTAATGCATTTTTGGTGCACCTTTTTCATTTTGAAGTACATTTAGTTTCTTTCATATGGTGATTCACATTTTTATTTTTTTACTGAATTCTTTGTTATCGTGTGCAATATGTTTGCCTTGTACTGAACTCCTCTCATATATATGAGATATAATTGTAGTTTTCAATTTAAGCAGTTTGAGTTTTGTTTTCATTCATTTACTTTAATGATTATTTTATTTAGATTTTTATCATTATTACTTTTCAGTAATTATGGTTGGTAACAATTGTATTATGTTCATGTTATCTCTAAATTGGAGTCTGTTCATCACCCTTCTTGATTTGTTTCATGTTCTATGCAAGGACAGAAAATCATTGATGTGATTTTACTACTCCATTTGAATCTTCCAAAATTGCCCTCTAAGAGATAAGTTGTGGCTGGTGTTTTGACTTTTTATATTTTGCAGTTGGGATTAGCCATTTTTTTCATCTTTGGAACAACAGAACATTTTTGAAGGTTGACAGGTAAGATGTCAAAAATTACTTTGAGGAACACTACTGATGCCAGTTTTTGGCTAAATATTTTTTACGGCAAAGTGAAATTAGTCACTTTAAGTGTTGGTATTAATTGATTGGTTGACTTTTTTTTCTGTTGTGGATTGAATGGGAAGTTTTTTTTTCAGTCTCTGTAATGTAATAAACAGAGATGAAAATCTTCAGAAAATTTAGTGTTTTAATGAAGATATAGTTAAATGGTGCCTTTCTATTTTATTTATTTTCCATGGAAATGGAAAATGTTTTGTATAAGATTGAAATAGATAGTATTGCTTTAACTGTCTGAGAACTGACTTATTTTCTGATTATTTTCAATGTAATCTCTTTCTCGAGAAACAAATTACAGGCCTGAATATATATATTTTTTGTAGAGCACATATAAAGGAAGCTGGGCAGATACTGTTAAATGGCTCTTGGATATATATATTTTTTTCAATTTTGATTGTATGATTATTGTTATAATTTTTTTGGGGGTGACTTTTATATGTCTTTGCTTAAAACTAATTTAATCTCTAGGCATTAACTTATGATTGTAAAGCAATAATATGATTTGTCTTCTGGTTTATCTAACTGAAATTTAGAAATATTTGTAGTATACATTCTAGTAACTGAATATGATAAGATATTTTGATAACAAGTGTTAGGTATTAAGTGTTTCTACATTTGCATTATGCAAAGACTGGTAAGAGGAAATGTATTTTCTTTATAATTAAAGAAAAAACAAACCAACAAAAAAAAAAAAGTGTATTTAAGCTTAAAATTATTTTCTCATCTAGGTAATGATTAAGATTAGATATCAGATGCTAGCATAAGAATTTAGATAGATAACCTTGTAAGATAAATCAAAATATTAGTTGTAACTGGTTATAATGCTTTAAGATTGAAAAGTAAAAACAATTTTTTTTCAATTTACGTCTTAATTCAGCTCTGCGCGATTTGTTTGTCACGTGATTATTTTTTAGACTATTAGATAGGCAGATGTGAACTTAATTATGTAATATCATTGCCACACAGGTGTTCAGTTTTTATCCTATTTGTTACTTTTTTTCTTTCATTTTTTCTTTTCCTACCCCTAGCCCCTACTAGAATGCCGTTTAGAATGCATCCTAACAGAGCGTAGGTTTAATCACCTGCTATATACAAAGCATACCGTGCATCTTCTTTACTTAAAAAATCTTGTGTCTCTTCATCCCACAGTAAAGTGGTTACTGAATTGAGTGAAGCTTCTCGGAATTATTTATCCGGCCTGTGTTGTGTTTCTGTTTGCATTTTATAGTACACTTTTTCGTATGCGATTTCATTTTTGAATTGAATGTGTGAATTTGTCTCACTGTCCATGTACTCATAGTTGCACTAGGTTTTTTTCTCTCTCTCTTTTTTTTTCAGGTGAGAAAGATGTAAGTGAGGTGCTCTTCAGTATTTCACCTTTCAGCCTATATCAGATATTACATAGGTGCAATTAGCTCTTGGACACCCTTTTGAAAATATTTTGAAAAATGATCGAAATCAACCCTTTGTTGACAGTAGTATTGCAATTGTTTCTTCCCGTATTGAATCTTCCTATGCCATATTCATTCCTGTTGATACCTTTGTCATCAAGAACTGTTGGTTTTGATTCAAGTATGTTTCTGAATGCTGTGATTTTGCTGTCTTTGCTTTGGCTTTCATATCATTTCTGATTTTAGGCTTAGGAAAGGGAATAGGGTTTGTGCATTCAAAGACTATAAATGCATACTTTTCCTTCATATTATCCCAGTAAGGAAGTAATCATAGATGGCTGTGATCAAATATAATTAATAATATTTACAGTATTTCAGCAAGTAAATGTGTATCTGTTCCCATTTTTCCTTTCATGTTAGTTGCCTGTTCAACAGAGGATATACAGTATATAATAATTAAATTTAGAATGAAGAACAGAAACTGTGGTGCATAGTGGTGATATTGCATGGATGCTGTGGCTTAGTCTTGGAGCGGAAAATTTAAAAGTATTGATAATGCATCAAATCTATAAGGACTACTTTGAGTTTGAACACATTAAACCATAAACCACCAGCCCTTTTGTTTGTGCTTTTTAAATCCATGGTGTATTTTTAATTCCGTAAAAGGCACACTGTGTTTTCAAAATTTTAAAGGTAGATCAGGCAAGAAAATAAGATCTAAAAACAGTAACCTTATGCAAGACGCACCACTTTTGCATGCCAGTTTCTTGCCAGGTTGCCCGTCACTATCTACAGTGGTTTTGTAATATCTTTGAAATTGTTGTACTACTATACAATGAATAACTATTGTATAAAATAATTGTTTCTTGAGGCAGCCACTATTTTTTTAAGCAATAGGGAATAACAGCAACAGAGAATAATTGTAAAATCATATGTATGTATACTGTAGATGAACATTTTGATATTTTGAAAAAGAATTAATTACTACTAAGATAAGTAGGTGTAATTGTATTCAAATTTCATGATATTGTATTTGCAGAATGCAGACTCGAAAGCAATTAATAATGATCATTAGTTTAGCATGAAATACTTTATTAAGGAAGCTTTACTTTGTATGTAAGTGTAGTATGGTGCTGATGTTTTTTATGTAAGCATTGCCTCTTAATAAAAAAAAAAAGAAATAAAATAAAAATTTACTTCACCTGAATTGAAGATAATTTTTTTTTTTTTTTTTTTACATTTCAAATATTTGTATATTTATTTTACTCTTCAAAAATTTGACCATTAGTTGTACATATTTGTCCTTTAATAGAAATTGCTATTGGCATAAAAGTATTAGAAACCTGTTTGACTACCTGATTGATTTGTATAATTAAAAAGCACAAATTCAGCAGAAATGAGAGCTCATCATTTTATGGTAATATTTTAGCCCTCTGAACTGACCCGATTAGTGTGACATACAATGTTTGCTAGAGATTGAGGCGACTGATATGTGACAGATGCTCTAGGGATTTCAGTCATATATTGAGTAATGCTACTATTTTCTAAAGCTTTCATTTATGGCATGCTATGAGGAAGGCCAGATGTCTTAAATACAATGTTCTTGTTATGTTGTATTTCAAGTGATGTATTGTAATGTATTAAGTGACGTATGGCTTTCCTTTTTCAGATTTAGATGCTTTCTTAAGAATTTGCATCCAATACCTAAGATGATAGTAGACTGTTTTCTTTGCACAGACTCCATGTCATATCTGTAGATAGTTTATAACTTAATGCAATAACAAAAACATGAAGTAGCATTTTGTTATGCAATTTTTTTATATTTTCATATTAACCCACCCGCGCCGGGGTACATTTTGTAGCCAAAATTAAAAAAATCCGGGAAGCTACAAAATCGGCGGGCGGAGCTTCCCCGGAGTCTGTCCGCCCGCCCGGCCGCCCGCCGCTTTTGCCGCGGAGCACGGCTCCGAGACAGCATCGCACTGGCGGGCAGCCCGAAACTCTTTATTTTTTCCTTGTGTCTCATATATGTGACACCCGGGACGGATGGGTTAAATACACCCTCTGTCTCTGGTCATGGAAGGTAGGAATAGGACCCTGACCATGGAAATGATGTCCTCCATAGAACCAGTGCTCTTCCAGTCATGGCTCACAGACGGTACATTCCACAGTCATTTACCAAAGGAAATAATGCAAGCCCCTTCCTAAATGCCCACCGAGTCATATCTTCCTACAAATACTTGGTGCACTCAAGGTGTGTCATTCTTGTCACACTTGCACAATAGCATATTCTGGTCACATGGCCCTCAGCCATTTTTTCATGGTGTGATGGTCATGGCACCCTGATCTAAGGGGTTACAAATTGCCTTGTGTGAATTCCTTGCTCTGTGGTCACCCAAAGCCAATGTGAATCACTTAATTTTAAGAGTATATAGTTATCAGATCAAGAAAATATCATCAGTGCTGATTTCTTAAATTAAACATAATCTTGGTTTGATTTCTACTTAATCTTTCTTATAAAGCTGGAAAAGTATTACCTGTTTTCTTCTTTTAAATTTTTATCACATATTCTGAGAAAAAAGGGAGTATGTGAAGCGCTCTCATGTTCAGAACCTGAATGAGAAATTCTGTATGTATCTAATGCAGTGTAGCAAAAAAAAAAAAAAAAAAAAAAAAAAAGAAGAAGAAGAAGAACAAAAGCTTGACCACTTTTCATTATAATTCAGTTTTCTCACATGAAAACACATAATCTTGGAGAGTTATAAGAATACAAGATGTAAACAAAAAGAAGTAGCAGAATTGTTTCCTGATAATTTTTTCCAAATAAAATGCATCTAACACATTTTAATCAGTCAAAAAATACAGGAAGAGACTCTTCTCCTTTTCCTGATTTTACTTGGGTCATAATTTGATTGGTGAACAAGGAACTGGTCTCTTTACATTCAGACTGTGATTAGGGTTGGTCTGTTCCACTTTTTTGATTTCTGCATTTTTTCATGAAAGAAATAAAAAGACAATTCTGGAGATGAATAAAAAAGAGGGGCAATAAACACCTCAATCACAGTTCTTCTGAATAAAATGCATTTAATTCCACTTCACGAGCCAAAAATTACAACATATCCCATAACTCAATATGCTGAGAAAAAAAAGGGATTTTGACCTTCCTAATGTAATTTCCGAGAAAATATATTATGAATATCTTATTACTCCAACTTATATATCATTGTATTTTTATTGAAATACAATAAATATTTAATATAAATAAATGCATTATGTATAAGTTGGTATCCTGTCAAATTCAAATATAAGGCACATTTTTTTTCTTTTTAATACTCAAATTTTTTGAGCAATAAAGATGAGACTGGACTGAAATGGAATGAAAATGATCAGGATGTATATCTGGTCTAATTTCTTCATATTTTCCATGAAAGGAAGAAATATGGCAAAGAAAAATAGCATCTTTTCATGTTTGGAAAACTGCAGTTTAGCAGAGCAATAGCATGATATGAGATCAACATTGAAAAAAAGTTGAAGCCATGATATCCTAAATACTGTCTGAATTAAAGGAGATTAATGCCATTTTTACAGGTCAGCAATTACAATAACTAGTTTTCTTTGTTCTATATTAGTTCTGCATTACATAAAATTCTAATAAGGTTAAATATGAAAATATGATATAGGAGATTTAAACTTCCTAAGACTTTTTTATATATGGAATAAAAGGCTTCTTGCTACTGTAGAAAAAAATGAAGAGGCTTACATAATTTACACATTTTATTAACTAACTCTGTACACTTGAGATTTGTTTCTGCTTTCAGTTTCTGTTGCATGTAGTTATTATTTTTTCTTTCTCTCTTAAAAAAAAAGTATATACACACAATTAGCATATTTTAAGAGTAATTTATGCCTCTATAGCAGAACAAGAATCAAAGGCTTTGGCATTACACATTTTCAGAATAGCCTTTAAGGATTTACCAGGTCCACATTCGAAAGTCAGTGGAAAAGCAGTTCCTCTGTTTCTCTCATACAAAATGTGCATTGTTTGCTCCCATTTAACTGGTTTGCAAATTTGTCTTGGCAGCTGCTTTTTGACCTGTTCCGCATCCTTGTAATACTTGCCGTCGATGTTGGAGTGGACTGGAATGAGCGGGTTTTCCACGGTTATTGTGTTTAAAACCTGTCAAGAGAGGAGGAAAATAGCATGTGTTATTCTGAAGAGGATTTTTTTCATCTTTTTCTGAATTTTGTCTGGATATGAAATATCTTTCCTTTTTGTACCATCATTAATAGGAGCCAAAAATAATGTACCATCATCAATAGGAGCCAAAGATAATCTGAGATACTATAAAATGCCTTGTTCTTCACCTTCTTAAGTGCTGAGATGGCAGGCAACATGAGATCTGTGTGGAAGGCCCCTGAAACTGGCAATCGCTTGAGACGTTTCAGGCGGAAGTCAGCTTTGTTCTCCTCAATGAAAGACAAAGCCTGGGGACAAAGCAAAAAGCAAGTGATTCTATACATTACTTTTTCCTTTTAAGAGCTGAGAATCTACAAAATCTAATTCTGAACGAAAAGAAATGTAAATGGAAGTGCAATATCCATACACACAAGAAACAGTCAATAAAAACAGCAAAAGATAAATGCCATATAAACAAAACATCAAGGAAAATGAAAATGAAAGTAACTGGATCAAAAAGGAGGCAGGAACAATGAACATTGCACTGAACTTATTTTCTCACAAAAAGAAAAAGGAAAAAGAAAGAAAATATACATACATATAAATATCTACAAAACAGAACAACTTACTTCCTCATTTCCAGCAACCACTTTACAGTGTGGGTAGAGGTAGCTTGCAATACGACAGTCTGCTTCCGTTAATCCCTGTCTCTGGCAAAATTCCTTGGCGACTGAGCATGCGAATCCCAACCGCGAATCAGGACCATAAAAAACGGTCATCATGCCGCTTGGAACAATTTCTGATGCTAGCTGCATGGCTTCGGCCCGTACCTTCACCAATCTTATGGCTATAAAATGTAATTTATTCTCATATCTAAATATGATTTTTTTTTCTTTTTTTCAATGTTTAATGTTTTGTAAGATACAGGAGAGTTAAATAAATCAAACTCTTATAGACAATATCTAAAAGTAGGTATGAAGTGAGAAGCAGCACCAAATATTTCTGTTAGATATGACAGTCTTTAAACTAGTACCAAACAACTAGTCAATATCAACAATATAAGGCATTACAAAAAATCATATTCCTACTACTTGCATTAAAAAGTAGTATTTTTACCTTCGGAAAACTGTTATCCTTAATCAACTACATTCTGCTGTTTGCAAAATACAACCTACCATCCTCGAAAGAAAAAACACCAGCGAATGTAAGCGCAGTAATTTCTCCAACACTAAATCCTGCAGCACCAATGCAAGACTCCAAGGCAGCTGGGTTCTCTTCCCGTAGTCTAAGAAAATTGCGCAAGAAGAAAGATAAGAAAAAGTAGCCTCATACGGACTTTGAATTTACGATTTACAATAGTGTGGAGTAAAAAATGTCATTCTAGAAGTATATGTGACATATTAGTTGCATATTCAATGCATAATATATATGCTTAATGAATCCTTAGCAAATCTATTACATAATTCAAGATGACAGGGAAATCTACAACTTCAATCAAATGTAAATAACAAAGCTAATTAAATATACTCTGTGAATATTTACTTTTCAACTGCAGCTAAAGATGACACAACAATGGCTGGCTGTTGATAAATGGTTTTACTAAGCTGCTTTGATGGGCCAGAGAGACAAATCTCAAGGAGGTCGTAGCCAAGGATCTGTGAGGCTACTTCATACATCTCATTTACGTTTGGATACTTCAGTAGCTCCTTACCCATTCCTGTGGAAAAAATGAAATAAAATATAATAAATCTGGATGATATACAGTGTACAAGATGGTATCAGACAGAGCTTGGATATACAGAAATAAAAAACAACATAGTGTGCAGAATTAACAATAAAAATATTGCCTGCAGTGTATAACAGGCAATGAGTCACACATTACTCACCTACATATTGTGTACCTTGACCTGGAAATAATAATACTGATGTTTCACGGGGATCCACTTTTGGCCTTCTGGAATTCTTTGCTTGACTTTGTCTGCAGCATGGAAAGAGGAGCAATACAGGTAAGTAAATAAATGTGTACATAAATAAACAGGCTCACAAGATTAATGACTTACATATATCATATCAAATCACGTGCCTGCCCTAAGAATGATATTCCCTTATTGAAGATTATGATCAGACATTACTAAGTACAAGATCAATCCAATGCAAAATGTACAAAATTTATCTTCACAGCAGCCAAAAACACAAACACAAACACACACACACATACACGCACGCACGCACACACGCACACACACACACACACACACACACACACACACACACACACACACACACACACACACACACACACACACACACACACACACACACACACACATGCACGCACGCACGCACGCACGCAGGCACGCACGCAGGCACGCACGCAGGCACGCACGCAGGCACGCAGGCACGCACGCACGCACGCACTCACACACACACACACATACATACTTAAAGTTACTCTTGTGTGGATAGGGTCCTTCTGTCCACAAATCCTCATGAGTCTGTGGCTCTTGCTCACTGTAGGTTGTTGCATTGTCCAGCAGTTCCTTGGGAGATTCTCTTCCATAAGTATCCTCTGTGACAGTCACTGTACCTGCACCAGAACAAAAAAAAATCAGAATGTTTCTAGGAATTTCTATATATGCAAAAGATCCTACACTGCATTCATCTATAAATTATATATGAATTTAAATGGCTGAACTCATCTTTACCTCCATCAAAGGGTTTCCTTGAAGCACCCCGAG
>NC_091574.1:247203-249703 GCF_042767895.1 Penaeus vannamei
CCACGAGGCTGCGCTTGTGGGGGTCTTCTTGGCCATCTGTGTCATTTTCCTTAGCCTGTTCCTCAACATTGACTCCTAAATCGAACACTTCGTCAAATTTATCTGAAACATCATCTAACAACGGATTGTCCTTATCTTCTTCAAGCACCGGCTTCCTGAACTTCTTCCAAATATGGAAATTCGTGTCAGAAATTATGCTGGCAGTGTCGGCCACTCGTTTTCCGGAGATCAGCTGGAACGACATGTCCCTTTTGTTAAACGTTCTTGTACGGAAAGAAGTGAAATCGAGGTAGGCGCTGGTCATCACATAAAGAAAGTAGAAGATCAGCAAATTGAAGACGATATTGATATTGATGAATCTTCTGTAACCTAGTCTGTCTGTCGACGCGAACTCAAAGACGCAGCAAAAGCAATGCAGAACGAACGAAACGCATACAAGGGCCTTCACAACTTCTTCATAAGCGAAATCAGCAAACTGAACCGAATGCGACAGCAGCCAGAACGGAGGCCGGTCTCCTTGGCTCCAGTGGGTCAAGTTGAGGCGGGAGACGAGGAGGGCGACCTCAGGGAGGACGTGGACTTTCGTGATGAATATGACCCGGGTGTGATTCCTCACGTGCGAGCTGTTCTCCAGGCGGTCGACCAACTCCAGACACTCGCGCAGTGAAAAACGCCGGTGGAACAGCGAGAAATTACCTTCGCCGGGACTCGGTTCCTCGCGGTCGTCGCTCCCATTCACCGGGTGCATCTGAAGCCAAGTCGTCCCCGGGAATTTGCCGTCGGGAGTGAGGTCCAGGCCGAGGAAGAAGGAAGCGACCTCCTGCCTGACGATGCTCCAGACGGCGGCGGTGGACACGCGGTAGTATCCGTAGGGTGAGTCACCAGAGGAAGTTACTTGCGGGTCGCGAGAGGGCTGGCCGCCTGTGTGCCGCTCCGTCGTCCACAGCCTCGGGTGCAGCGGCGCGGACACAACAGCTATCAGGACCCACGTCAGGAAGTGGTAGGGCTTCAGGCGGCCGTACGTGATCCCGGGTGTGTCGGCTCGCAGGGGACGGGACACCCAGTCGAGGTACTGCAGAAGGCCGCGGTGGAGGCTCATGCTGCTGTTGAGGCGGAAGGGGGCGTAAGGGCTTTTACATTGAGTTTCATACAAGTAAGGAAATGGAGGGATGAAAACTAGGAGATAGAATAAGGGACGCACACACACAGGCACGCACAAGCACAAGCACGCCCATATACACACACCCGCAAATGCACACACACACACACGCATATATCTATCTATCTATATCTATATTTATCTATCTATCTATCTATCTATCTATCTATCTATCTATCTATATATATATATATATATATATATATATATATATATATATATATATATATATATATATATTTGTATGTAGAGAGAGAGAGAGAGAGAGAGAGATAATATATATATATATATATATATATATATATATATATATATATATATATATATATATATATATATATATATATATGTATATACATGGAGAGAGAGAGAGAGAGAGAGAGAGAGAGAGAGAGAGAGAGAGAGAGAGAGAGAGAGAGAGAGAGAGAAAGAGGAGAGAGAGAGAGAGAGAGAGAGAGAGAGAAAGAGAGAGAGAAGAAGGAAGGCGAGAGAGAGCGAGAGAGAGAGCAGAGAGAGAGAGAGAGAGAGAGAGAGAGAGAGAGAGAGAGAGAGAGAGAGAGAGAGAGAGAGAGAGAGAGAGAGAGAGAGAGAGAGAGAGAGAGAGAGAGAGAGAAATTCACAACTGACAATTAAACACAAAGATATTCATGTATCTATCAACTGGTGTCTATTAGCATCATCTCAAATTCATTTTATTTCACTGCATTATACACGACTACCAAGGCCTATGTATGATCAAAGACTTAGGCCTATATCATCTATACCTCGAGACTATGTAGCCTTTGAAATGTTCTCACCTTATTAATATAATGATTAGAGGCCGGTTTTTTAAAAACTGAAATGAATACAAATCTATTAGTTTAGACTTGCATATCTATAGATAGATAAATGTATATCTTTCAGCTGACCGAATGTGCACTTATTTCACTTATTGAATATTATTAAGTCTCGCATAATTTGAACAAAATTATTGATAAAGTGATATGGAAGTTTGACCGGAAAAGTAGGTAGGCCTACAATCTGCAGATTATGTGAGCACACAAAAGTATCAATATCGAAAAAAGAACGAAAGAAAGAAAGAAGAACAAGAAACATGATACTGATGACGAAAAGGATAAAGAATAATACCAACACCACCACCACCACCAACAACAACAACAGCATCAATAACTACGATGCTAACAACAATGACATTGACAACAATAGTGATAATGGTGATGATGGCGATGCAAATAATGATGATGTTAGTCTAACAATAACACTAATAATGATAACAAGAGCAGCCATACCATTAGGAAAACAAAAACGGCCAAAGCAGTAAGAATAACAGTAATGACATTG
>NC_091574.1:259703-262203 GCF_042767895.1 Penaeus vannamei
CCAAAAATATAAGAAGAAAAAGATGAAGAAAAACAAATAAATGAATAAATAGCACACTGGATAAACAGGAAGCAACACATCAATCATAATTTTCTGTACAGAGAGAAGAAAATATTTACTGATAAAAATTCAAAAATGTAAAAAGAAAGAAAAAAAGAAGGAAAAGAAAGAAAGAAAAATAGAAAGAAAAAAGGAAAAGAAAGGAAGAGAAGAAAGCAAGAAAGGAAAAAAGAAAGAAAGGAAAGAAAGAAAGAAAAGAAAGAGAGGAAGAAAAAAAGAAAAAAATGGAATATAGAGAGAAAGAAAGAAAGAAAGAAAGAAAAAGCAAAGAAAGAAAGAAAGAATGGAACAAAGAGAGAAAGAAAAAAGAAAGAAAGAAAGAAAGAAAGGAGGGAAGAAAGAAAGGAAGGAAGAAAGAAAGAAAGGAGGGAAAAAAGAGAGAAAGAAAAAAGAAAGAAAGAATGGAATAAAGAGAGAAAGAAAGAAAGAAAGAAAGGAGGGAAGAAAGAAAGGAAGGAAGTAAGAAAGAAAAAGAAAAGAAAGGAAGGGAAGAAAGAAAAAAGAAAAGAAAGAAATAAATAAAAAAAGAAAGAAAGAAAGAAAAAAGAAGGGAAAAAAAGAAAGAAGAGAAAAAAGAAAGAAAAAGAAAAAAAGGAAGAAAGAACGGAAAAGAAGAAAGAGAAGAAAGAAAGAAAGAAAAGAAAAAAGACAAAAAGAAAGAAATGAAGAAAAAGGAAAGAAAGAAAGCGAAAAAGAGAAAAAAGAAAGAAAGAAAGAAAGAAAAAAGCGGGAATTCCCCATTATTTCGTCTGACTCGCGATCGACCCAGAAAAAGCAGGAAATCCCCCCTCCCCTCCCCCCTCTTACTCGTCCTCCCCCCTCCCTCCCCCCCTTTCTCCTCCTCTCCCCCTTCTCCCTCTTTCTCCTGCTTCCTCTTTCTCCTCCTCTCTCCCCCTCCCCCCTCCCTCCCCCCCTTTCTCCTCCTCTCCCTTCTCCCTCTTTCTCCTGCTTCCTCTTTCTCCTCCTCCCTCCCCCTCTTTCTCCCCCCCCCTCCCTCCCCCACTCTCTCTCCTCCTCCCCCCTCTTTCTCTTCCTTCCCCTCCCTTTCTCGTTTCTCGCCCTCCCTCCTCCTTCTTTCTCCCTCTCCTCTCCCTCCCTTTCTAATTCCTCTCCCTCCCTCTCCCTATCCCTTTCTAATTTCTTCCTTCTCTTCTTTTTTATCTATTTTTCTTTCTCGACATCCTTTCCTCCCCCTTCCCTCTTCTTCTCCTTCTTCCTCCTTTCTCGACCCTCTGCCACCCCCTCCTTCCTAATTTTTCCTTCTCCTATCTCCTTTCCTCTCCCTCCCTTTCCTATTTCTTTTCTCGATTCTCCCTGTTTCCCCTTTCTTTTTGCTTTCTCTTTCCCCGACTTTCTATCTCCTCTCCCTTTCTGATGCCTCTTCCCATTCCCCCTTCCTTTTCTCTTTTCTCCTTTCTTTTCCCACTCCCTCCCTCCTCATTTCTCTTATTCTCAATTCGCTCTACCTCTCATTCTTCCCTTTTCTTCTTCTCTCCTTTTGCCCTTTCCCTATCATCCCAAATTCTCTCTTTTTACTCGTCTTCCTCTACCTGTCCCTATCTCTCCTCAACTTATTAGCCACTTCCTTTCTCTCCCTCCCTCTCCTTCCCCTTCTTTATCTTCTCTTCTCTCTCTTATTCCTCTTTTTACCTCCTTCATTCCCCTTATTCTATCCCCCTTTTCTCTCCTCCTCTCCCCCCTCTCCTCTTCTCCTCTCCCCCTCAATTCCCCTTCTCCATGGTAGCTTTTTAGAGCACTGAGTTAAAGGATTAATACAAAATATGTAGAGAGAGAGAGAGAGAGAGAGAGAGAGAGAGAGTGAGAGAGAGAGAGAGAGAGAGAGAGAGAGAGAGAGAGAGAGAGAGAGAGAGAGAGAGAGAGAGAGAGAGGGAAAGAGAGAGGAAGAGAGAGAGAGAGAGAGAGAGAGAGAGAGAGAGAGAGAGAGAGAGAGAGAGAGAGAGAGAGAGAGAGAGAGAGAGAGAGAGAGAGAAAGAGAGAGAAAGATAGATAGATAGATAGATAGATAGATAGATAGATAGATAGATAGATAGATAGAGAGAGAGAAACAGAGAGACCAGCAACCATTCATCCATCCATCCATCTATCCTTTCCTCCATCTATCTATCCATTTATCCATGCTTTTATCCTTTCCTCCATCCATTCATCTATCTACCCATCCATCTATCCATTCATCCATCTATCTATCCATTCATCCATCCATCTATCCTTTCCTCCATCTATTTATCCACCCATCCATCTATCTATTCGTCCATCTATCCTTTCATCCACCTATTTATCCATCCATCCATCTATGTATCTATCCATTCATCCATCTATCCTTTCATCCACCTATTTATCCATCCATCTATCCTTTCGTCCATCCATCCATTCATCCATGTATCTATCCTTCCATCTATCTATTCATCCACCTATTTATCCA
>NC_091574.1:267203-269703 GCF_042767895.1 Penaeus vannamei
ATTATTGTTATGATAAGTATGGTGAATGGTTGTCATCATGGTAGTTGTTATCATTATTATTGTTATGATAAGTATGGTGAATGGTTGTCATCATGGTAGTTGTTATCATTATTATTGTTATGATAAGTATGGTGAATGGTTGTCATCATGGTAGTTGTTATCATTATTATTGTTATGATAAGTATGGTGAATGGTTGTCATCATGGTAGTTGTTATCATTATTATTGCTTAGTGATAAGCATGGTGAATGGTTGTCATCATGGTAGTTGTTATCATTATTATTGTTATGATAAGTATGGTGAATGGTTGTCATCATGGTAGTTGTTATCATTATTATTGTTATGATAAGTATGGTGAATGGTTGTCATCATGGTAGTTGTTATCATCATTATTGTTATGATACGTATGGTGAATGGTTGTGGAATAATTATATGATGATGGTGATTGGTGGCAATGGTGATGGTGATATCAAGAATGGTAGAAGTAAAGTTAATAGTGATGATGAGGATGAAGATAAGGGTGATAATGATTTTTTATGATGTCAGCAACATCACCACTAATAATGATAATGATAATGATAATGATTATAATGCTATGATGATACTAATACTGATGATAATAATGATAATGATAATGATGATAATGATAATAATGATACTATTAATGGTAATAGTAATAGCAATGATACTACTACTATTTATAATAATGATAATGATAATAATAATAATAATGTTGATAACAATAATAGCGATAATAGTAATAATGATAGTGATGATGATAATGATGATGATAATGATAATTATGACGATAATCATAGTGATGACGACCTTGATGATAACAATATTGATAATAATAATGATAACTATAACAGTAATGAGAACATCAACATCCATAATAACATCAGTTGTAGTAAAGATAACGAAAGAAAAATAATGACAAAAGTAACCATAATAAAAGCAAAAACAAGGATGATGACGATGATAATAAAAATGCCACTAGAAAAACAAGATAAAGAATTTCACAAGAATATCAACTCACATTTCACAGATAAATATGTCAAGAATTAGTATTGGCGACAAATTCCTACAATAACATCTACAGCATATGCTATTGTCGTTCTATCAAGGAAATGATGCGTTACTTCTGTGAATTGTGGTCACGTGATATAGGAGCGAATGACGTCACAGAGAGAATCTTTCCAAGTAAAAACTCGTCCTTTTTATTTTATTTTATTTATTTTATCTATTTATCTATTTTATTATTATTGTTATTATTATCATCATTATTATTATTATTATCATTATTATTATTATTATTATTATTATTATTATTATTATCATTATTATTATTATTATTATTATTATTATTATTATTATTAATATTGTTATTATTATTATTATTATCATTATTATTATCATTATTATTATTATTATTATTTATATTCAACTATCTATTATTTCATGGCATTATTTACATTTTTGGTATTTAAATCACAACTAAATGTTGTACTTTAAGTTAAAAAAGTAGAATAAGTTACGATAAAGAGTATAAATTGATAAAAAAACAAAAACCAAAAAACATGAATGTAAAAAAATGTGAGGAGGGAAATGACGTGATAATTAATGGTAGAAGGAAGGAAGAAGAACGAGAAAAAGAGAAAAGGAGGGAAGAGGGAAAGAAGTGAAGGACGCGCGAGGCAAAGAAGAGGAAAGAAAGGAAGAGGAAGGAAGTGGGAAAGAAAGTATGAAAGGGAAGAGAGAAGGAGGTGAGGAGGCAAAGAGGAAGAAAGGTAGGAAGAGGGAGAGAGAAGGAGGAAAGGGAACAAAGAACAAGGAAGAATTGATGGTGAGAAGAGATAATTAAGTAAGGAAATAAAGAAGGGAAGAGAGAAAGAAGGAAATGGCAGGAAAGAAGGAGGGAGGAGAGGAAGGAAGGATCAAGGGAAAGAGTGAATAGAATCCAAAAGAAATAACTGAAGAAAAAGGGATTTGAACAAATAAGTGAATGAAAGTGCGAAGAAAAAAAGAAAAAAAAAAGGACAGAAAGAAAGAAGGAGAAAGAGAGGAAAAAAAGAAGGAAAGAAGGAAGGAAATAAAGGAGAATGTGAGGAAAGAACGAAGGAAAGGGAAAGAGAGAAAGAAAGAGGAAGGAAAAAAGAAAGAAAGAGAAAGGAATAAAAAAAAGTAAAGAAGGAGAGAAGAAAGAAGAAAAAAAGAAAGAGGGAGGAAGGAGAGAAAGAAAAAGAGATGAAATAAAAGAAAGAAAGAAAGAAACGAGAGTGGAGAATAAAGAAATGAGAGAGAGAGAGAAGAAGAGAAAAAGGAAGCCCCCCCCCCAAAAAGTAACGAAGAAATAAGGAGAATAGAAAGGAAAGAAAGACCAATAAAAAGATGAATAAAGGAAAGAGAAAGGACAAAGAAAAGAAGGAGCGAGAGAGAGGGAAGGAAGAAAGGGGAGAGAGACGGGGAGGGGGGGAGGGGAGGGGGAGGCGAAAACCCGC
>NC_091574.1:304703-307203 GCF_042767895.1 Penaeus vannamei
AAAAGAAAGGAAGAAATAAATACTTAAAGAAATACAGAAAAAAAACCCGTATGCGTTCTTATTTCGCATAATTTCGCGTGGAATTCCAAAAAAAGAACGAAAGAAAAAGAAAGGAAGAAAAAAATACATAAAGAAAGAAAAAAAACAAACAAACCCGTATGCGTTCTTATTTCGCATAATTTCGCGTGGAATTCCAAAAAAAAAAGGACGAAAGAAAAAAGAAAGGAAGAAATAAATACAGAAAGAAAAACAAAAAACAAAAAACAAAAAAACCCGTATGCGTTCTTGTCACGGACCGTCCCATCCAAAAGTTCGATTCAGGGACCCTCTTTCGGAGTGGGGTCGGGTGTGTCGGGTGTTCGGTCGGGAATTGGCTTCGGTAATGATACGGTTAAGCGAGACGTATGTGTTGAGGCGTTTCTAAATATATTCAGAGAGAAATGCAATGGTTTGAGTCTCCATCAGGTGTCAAGGTTAATCGACAGAGGCGGTCAAAGAATAGAAAAAGAAAAGAATGAGAGAAAGAGAGAAGGAAAAAGGAATGATTATGTAAACACATGCGCTAGTTAAGGCATACATTCTCTCTCTCTTTTTCTCTTATTTTCTCCCTTCCCTCCCCTTTCTCTGTCTCCATTCTTACCTCTCTTTCACCAACCCTCCCCCTCTCCTTCTATCTATCTTCCTCCCTCCTTCCCTCTTCTCCACTCTGTCTCCCTCTCTCTCTCCGCCTTCCTCTCTCCCGCTGTCCCCCTCCCTCACCCCCTCTCGGTCTCCCCTCCTCCCTCTCTCCATCTCTCTCGCTGTCTCCTCCCTCTCTCTGCCTACCTCCCCCCACCCCTCCCTATCTCCCTCCCTCTCCCCCTCTCCCTGGCTACCTCCCTCCATCCCTCAGTCTCCCTCCCTCTCCCTTCTCTCTGCCTACCTCCCTCCATCCCTCTCTGTCTCCCTCCCTCTCCCCCTCTTTCTGCCTACCTCCCTCCATCTCTCTCCCCTCTCTGTCTCCCTCCCTCTCCCTCTCTCTCTGCCAACCTCCCTCCATCCCTCTCCTCTCTCACGCCCACCCTAAGCACCGTGTCACACGTGCGGGGGACGAAAGTGGGAGAAAAATAATTTTCGTTCAATATCTCTCTATTTCTGAATTTTGCAAAATTTTGAAGACGTGAATAATCTTTGAGTCATGCAACCTGGCAATATGAAGCACATGATGTCAGTAGAAAACACACACCTTAAAATCTGTTTCCTTATTAGTTTACCTGTCTTTTTGTCAATATGCACTTAATCCCCTCCCTCTTTCTCTCATTCTCTCTCTTATCCTTTATTAACACATACGCTCTCTCTCTCTCTCTCTCTCTCTCTCTCTCTCTCTCTCTCTCTCTGTCTCTCTCTCTCTCTCTCTCTCTCTCTCTCCCTCCCTCTCTCTCTCTCTCTCTCTCTCTCTTTCTCTCTCTCTCTCTCTCTCTCTCTCTCTCTCTCTCTCTCTCTCTCTCTCTCTCTCTCTCTCTCCCTCCCTCCCTCTCTCTCTCTCACACACACAAGCACACACTAAATAACTTACACACACGTTATCTTATTGCACATAACGTGAAACCTCCCGCGAAGGTCCGTGCCATGAGAACATTTAGCTCATGACAAGGTAATTAACCGAAAATTGTGTCCGAGAATTAATTGTCGAAAATCCCGTTTTCTGTGCCTCTCCGCGGATGGGTAACTATCGTAATATTTTTTCTCCAAGACTAACCAATTTTGACGTTTATGTGTATTCTAAACGCCAGGTTTACTAAATGAAGATGTAAGGCTTCCTTGTGAGGGAAGAAAGGAAGTGGAGAGAGAGAGAGAGAGAGAGAGAAGAAGAAGAAGAGAGAGAGAGAGAGAGAGAGAGAGAGAGAGAGAGAGAGAGAGAGAGAGAGAGAGAGAGAGAGAGAGAGAGAGAGAGAGAGGAGAAAGAGAAAGAGGAGAAAAGAGAAAGAGAACAAGACACATACGCACACATACACATGAAACAGAAAAAAAAACAAAAGCGAAAAAAAGAAAAGAAAAGAAGAAGAAGAAGAAAAAAAACAGAGGGTACGAACTGAGAGAGGGGGAAGGGGAGAGAGAGAGGGGAGAGAGAGAGGGGAGAGAAGGCAAGGAAAATAACACAGACCCATAAGTTCAAGTAATTTCAAGGGGAAACCACATGCTTCTCGTGCAAATTGAGAGAATATATTTGACACTTCCTTAAAAAATAAGTGACACTGGAATATATTTTTTGGAATGATAACACTAGGATTCAAATGAAAGTGACACCTATACTTATTTTCTCGAAATTATAACGTTATCTAAAAAATAAGTAACATATGAATAAATTTTCGAAACTATAACACTAAATGTTTTCAAAACGATGTGACACGTAAATATATTTCCCGAATGATAGCAGTATTATCTTTATATAAAAAAGAAAAAAAGTTATAAAAGAAATGAAATGAATATGATTTTCCCGAATACTGCTTTCGCAATTATT
>NC_091574.1:314703-317203 GCF_042767895.1 Penaeus vannamei
TACATGTGTACGTCAGAGAACGTGGAGGTGGTGTATATGAAGACGTACATGTGTACATCAGAGAACGTGGAGGAGGTGTACATGAAGACATGCATGTGTACATCAGAGAAAGTGTAGGAGGTGTACATGAAGGCATGCATATGTACATCAGAGAGTTTGGAGGAGGTGTACTTGAAGACATGCATATGTACATCAAAGAGTGTTCAGGAGGTGTACATTAAAAGATAAACATGCGCCATGGAGAAAAAAGGTGTACATAAAAACATACACATGTACAGTATGTTAGAGATTGACAGGATTGTACATAATTCCTTACTTATTGTACTTATAAGACTGGAAAGGGGGTGTATACATAAGAACTTACATGTACGTTTTATATTAGGAGGAAGAGCGATCTTTACATAAGACGATGATACGAATTGAAAAGATGAAATTGTAAAATGAGATGTGTTCAGTGCCAAATGTATTAGCAATATCACAACAGATTTTATAACGTAACGATGAATAATTAGAAGTGGTACTTATGCAACAGTTTGAAAATTGTATGAACTTAGAAATGGAAGAACAAATAAAAAGAAACAAAAACGAATTAATTCAGCATTCTTATTCGAATCTCGATATTGTATCTATATTATTCATAGCAAGGTTCCCAGTGATTAAATGTTGTAATATCCTACCTATATGTCTGTATGTCTACGGAATAATCAATAAGGGATTTATTTTTTGGGTCAGCCATTGAAATCTTTGATATTTCTCGATCATCAGGGACAAGAAACAAATTAACATTATTTTGTGCCAATTTGAATACTCAAAATGTGAAATGTTTATGAATGTTGCTGATAATAGTTGATTCTGCCTATGCTTCTTTTGATATGAGGAAAAAGATTTATGTTGTGAAGATTCATAATATAGATCTGAGGACGGAAGGAAGTGGATGGAAGGGAAGAGGTGAGAAGGAATCAGAAGAATGAAATAAGAGGAATAGAACGCGTGTATGGGGAAAGGAGGAGGCGAAGGAGGAGGAAGATAATAATGAATAAAGAAAAAGGGTGTGGAAGATGAAGAGGACGAAAGAAATTAAAAAAAAGAATTGGAGGAAATGGAAAGCAAGTAAACGTGGTGACAATAATATGAGATTATAAGTACAATGAGGATGAGGATGAGAATGAAGAGGGAGAGGATGAGAGGGAGGAAAACGAGGAGAAAAGAAGGAGGAAAAGAAAGAGAAAAGAAGAGGATAAGGATAAAAAAGGAGGCGGGAGAGGAAGCAGATAAGTAAGATAAAGAGTATATATCACTTTTGAAGATGAGCATGAAATGAGGAGACATTACAAGACCGCATTTCCTCTACAAAATCACGGCATACTATGAAGCCTCCCCCCCCCCCCACTTTCCTCTAAGCCATAAACCTATCTGACAACACCCCCCACCCCACCCCCCTCCACTCCTACCCCCTTCGTGTCTACCAGCCACGCCCTCTTGTGTTTTGTATCGCCTTCAGCTCTAAGAATTTCCTCCTCCTGTTCCAAAGACTTTCTTCCCTTAATCCCAGAGATTTTATTCCTTACATACCAAAGGAATTCTTCCTTCAGTACTATAGAGTTTTTTCCCTACATACCAAAGGATTTTTTCCCCTCAATACCAGAGATTTCTTTCCCTTACATACCAAAGGATTTCTTCCCAGAATTATTTTCCACGTAGCAAAGAATTTATTTCCTCAATGTCAGAGATTTTTCCCCTACATACCAAAGGACTTTTTCCATCAATACTAAAGATTTTTTTTTCCCAGACACCAAAGGATTTCTTCCCTCAATGCAAGAGATTTTTTCCCACTTACAAAAGGATTTCTTCCCTCAACCTTGAGACTTTCCTTCTGACTGAAGTTTTTTTTTCCCCTCATATCCTCTTCTCAAATCAAAGAATTTCTTCCTTAAACCTCTTCTCAAATTAAAGAATTTCTTACTTAAATCTCTTCTCAAATCAAAGAATTTCTTACTTAAACCTGGAAAAGTTATTCCTTTAAAATTATTATTTTTCTTATACCAAAGAATTTCTTACCTTAGTCACAGGAATTTCCTTCCTCTTGCACGAAGCCCCCGAATAACACCTTTCTCTTCTTTCTTCCTCTCTTCCTTCATTCAGCCCCAAGAACTTCTTTCTTTAGCCCACAAGAACGTCTTCATTCAGCCCCAAACATTTCTTTCCACAACGAGGGATTTTATTTCATTTTATTTTTATCAGCCTAGAATTATTATTTTTTCCAAAGAATTGTTCTCTCGGCTCAGAATCTCCTTCCCCATTTCCCTTTCTTTCCGTAAGAACCTAAATGATGATGATGGCAATAGACAAGAGAGCACAATGGCGCAACCTGCAACAGTAACATGCTCGATTTACATTCATAATGCAGTTGAATATGTGTGTGGAAAGAAGAAAGAAAAGGAGAGAAGGCAGAAGAGAAGTAAGAAGAAGAAGAAGAAGAGAGAGAGAGAGAGAGAGAGAG
>NC_091574.1:357203-359703 GCF_042767895.1 Penaeus vannamei
AAGAGAAGGAAGCAGAGGAGGAAAAGGTAAAAAAAGAAGAGGAAGATTAGAAAAAATAAAAAGAATAGAAATGTGAGAAGATAGAGATAGACGAAGAGGAAGATGAGAAGAAATAAAAAGAACAGAAATATGAGAAGAAAGAGATAGACGGAGAGAAATAAGATGAAGATGAAGAAGAAGAAGAAGAAGAAGAAGAAGAAGAAGAGGAGGAGGAGGAGGAGGAAGAGGAAGAAGAAGAAGAAGAAGAAGAAGAAGAAAAAGAAGAAGAAGACGACGAGAGAAGTTAGCGAAGAAGAAGACGACGACGACGAAGAAGAAGAAGAAGGGGAAGAGGAAGAAGAAGAGGAAGAAGACCCTTCCCCCCGCCCCGCCCCCTCCCCCCCCTCCCGCCGCACGCAGAGGAGGAGGAGGAAGAAGAAGAAGAAGAGGAAGAGGAAGAGTGAAGAAGACCCTAACCCCCCTCGCCTCGCCCCTCCTGCCTGCTGCAGCCCCTCCCCCCCCACCCTCACCTCTCCCCCTCCCGCCGCACGCACCGACGGCGTCCCGACATGAGACTCATGTTTACGATTCCGCGATTCGTCTGACAACGTGATCTTTTCATTGCCAATTATCAAAGGGTTAATTCGCGTGCGGGGCTTCGGCGCGAATCTGAACCTGGAGCGTTGGAAGGAGTTGTTTTTTTGTTTTATTATTATTATTGTTATTTTTTAATGCGTTGGAACGAGCCGTTTTTGTTTTATTATTATTGTTATTTTTTTTTAATGCGTTGGAAGGAGCCTTTTTTTTATTTTATTTTTATTATTGTTATTATCTTTTAGATATGGATCTTCATTTTCTTTTTTTGAGGGGTGTGTATTTTTTTTTAAATTTGGGTCATGTTTTTTTTTTTTAGGCGGGGGGGGGAGTCGTCATGGGAGGGAGCTTTTTTTAAAGCCTTTTATTATTATTATTATTACTTTTTAAATATGGATCTTCATGTTTTTATTATGTTTTTTGAGGGTGTGTATTCTTTTTTTTTTTAAATTGGATCTCAATGTTTTTTGGGCGGAGGGGGGGGGGGAGTGTCGTTGGGAGGAGCCTTTTTTGTTTTAAATTACTTCTCCTTCATGTTATTATTATTTTTTTCCTTGAGTTTTTTTTTTTCTTTTTTTTGGGGGGGAGGAAGTGGTTTACCCTTTTTTGTATCTCCTTCATGTTATTAGTATTTTATTTCTTTGTATTTTTTCGGAAAGGAAGTGCTTTACAGGACCTTTTTTCATTTTTTTTATTGCATCTCCTTCATGCTATTATCTTTTCCTTTATGATTTTTTCGGAAAGGAAGTGGTTTACATTTTTTTTTCCTTTTTCGTTTTGATTTTCATCTCCTTGCTATTTTTTCTTTGTTTTTTTTCGGAAAGGAAGTGATCTACTACTTTTCTTTCATTTTCCATATCTATTTTTATTTTATTGATATTTATCTTTATATTTTTTATCTTTGTGTTTCGTTGGTTTGTCTCTCTCAAAGGATTTATTGATTTTTCTTTCTTTTTTTTCTCTATCAAAAAAGTGAAGACCGTATAAGGGGTATAAAGAGAGGAATGATAAAGGAGAGAAGAGAAGGGAGGGAAGGAAGGAGAAGGAAAAGGGTGAGGGAGGAAAGGGAAGTGAAGGGAAGTGAAGAGAAAGATGGGACGAGGAGAAGGAGGAAAGAAAAGTAAAACAAAAAGGAAAATTAAAGAAACGTAAGCGAAGGAAAAAAAAGAAGAGACCGATAACCAAAGCCTAAATAACAAAAGCAGAGAAGAGAAAGTAGACCGCAAAGGAAGAAAAAAAACAACAACAACAAATACAACGAGAAAAGTGATATGAAGACACGAGAATAAAGAGAAACAAGTGCGAAAGAAAACGGGCCACGCATAGAAAACGGAGACTAGCGACCAGCGAGCGAGGCCGAGCGAAGGGCCGCCCAGTAGCTAGTCAGTCAGTGTGGCGACAGAGCGAGAGACGAGTCCTTGCCGCGAATTGCTCGTAGGTTCCTCCGAGCTTATCAAGAGACAGAGAGAGAGAGAGAGAGAGAAAGAAACCGAAGAGGAAGAGAAAAGAAGAACAAGCAAGAGAACAGGAAGATAAAGGCGTTTCTTTGCGAGGCGTAGAAAGTGGGATTGTGAAACGGGGGAACGGGTCGACGAGAAAAAAAAGGCTAAGTTTCAGGTTGTAATATCAAACTAACGAGACAAGGTTCTATTCTTAAGAATGTTTAGACACTGTTGCGTGTTTAGTGTTGTTAGTCGGTGCATGATATAGACGTAAAGATGCTTTAGATGTATTCGAGTTTAGCGAACATTAGAAACGAGAAAAAAAAGATATACGTATATATCCACACACTTTCAAGTGGATATGGTCAACCACACAGTTAAAAAACACCATAGAAAACCCACAACCATTAAAAAAACACGTGTATGAAAGTAGATATACATACATATGTAGAAAGGCTAATGGACTCACCCATACACCACAAAAT
>NC_091574.1:364703-367203 GCF_042767895.1 Penaeus vannamei
TGATAATAATAATAATAACTTTAATAACAATGATAATATTGATGATAATGATAATGTCAATGATAGTGAGAAAGATAATTACACTAATTTCGATAATGTTATTGTTATTGTTATTTACGATGATAATTGTGATGATCAAAATAATAATATCAACATTAAATAATGATTCAATTCAGGAAAATAATACTAATACTAATACTACTGATGACAATAATTATAAAGACAATAAAAGGAATAATAATTATAGCAATAATGATGATAAAAACATGTAATACTAATGATAATGATAATGGTGATAATGATAGCAATAGTACTAAAAATAATGATAAAGATAATAAAGAAAATAATAAAGATCATAATGATGATAATATATCTATCTGGCTGTCTATCTAGCTATCCATTTATCAACCTATCTATCTAGCTGTCCATTTATCTGCTTATCTGTCTAAATCACCCATCTCTCACCCCATCTCTCTAGTCACTTATCGATATTTTATCTATCTACATATACATCTATCTGCCTTCTTTCTCTCGATCCATCTGTGTATCTTTTTTGCTTTTTCTGTGGTTTAAAAAAAAGGGGAAAAAAGAAACGGAAAGAAAAGAAAAGAAAAAAAAAAAGTTTTTTCTCTCGTTTTTTTCTCATTCGGTTTCATTTTATTCCAATCTATTAATTCATGAACCGAATGCATGTTGACAAAGGTAGAAAGGTATGAATGAGAATGAATATCTTCACAATACAAGAAGTGTATTTGACCAGTTTCGAATATGTCTCTTTGTATTTCTGTTTATTTGAAACCGATTAAATACATCTCTTGTATTGTGAAGATATTCATTCTCATTCACATTTTTTACTATTGATTCATATAAACAATCATAGTAATTCCATAGTTTTTCCATTCATCATAGTAATTCATATGATTAAAACGAAGACATCAGTATATAATGTATAAGAGTTACAGTAGCAACATTACTAGCATTGATAAAGTCAATTGCAACAGCAATTAAATTTTCATGACGTCATATGAGAAATGATAGCATTAGTAATAATATGATTTTAACAGAAATAACGGCAAATGAAATATAAAAAATAATAGTAATAAAGGTACCATTAACAAAACTACTGTTTCAATTAATTATAGTAATAACAATGTTTAAGACAGTAATATAATGATAATTATCAATATGCATCTAAAAAATATAAAAAATGGATATAAGTAACATGAAAAAAACATGACTATTGCAGCACAGAACTGCAGAAAAGCCAATTCCCTTAATTGCGCTCCGATAACCGAAATCCAATTCTTATAAAGAATGCCAACGATAATGACACACCAAAACCAACAATTACGAATACCCATAACCGTGAAAATAACAATAAAAACGAAGAAAAAAGAAAGA
Organism: Penaeus vannamei; assembly: GCF_042767895.1. NCBI lineage: Eukaryota > Metazoa > Arthropoda > Malacostraca > Decapoda > Penaeidae > Penaeus > Penaeus vannamei. Next base: position 366,105 of record NC_091574.1, read on the forward strand.
AAGAAAGTAATAACAGAAGTCTTCAGAAATCAATGGTACCAAATCGGCGACGGATCCCTTGGCCAAGGTTGGTGAATATTCCCTCTAAGTTGGTATAACTGGCAGACTGGAAGGGGAGAGGCCATCAGTTGGGCAAGAATACAAATTACTAAGCAACAGACGGGGTTTAACTGAGGGGAAAAGGGGTGGGAGAGGGTACAGATACGGGGATGGGAGGGGTTAGTGGGGGGGGGTTGGAGAAGGTTGGGGGAAGGGGTAGGGGAGAGACCATCAGTTGGGCAAGAATACAAATTACTAAGCAACAGACGAAAGGTTTTATCACGAGGGGAGAAAAGGATACGGGGAGGGGGAGGGGGAGGATAGGGGGAGGTAGTGGGAGGGGTTGGAGAAGGTTGGGGGAGGAGGGTAGGAGAGGGTATAGATACAGGGGGTGGAGGGGGGAGGGGGAGGATAGGGGGAGGGTAGGGTGGGTAGGAGAAGGTTGGGGGAACAAATAAGGAGGAGGGCCTGGGATACAGAGGGAGGTGGGATAGGGGGAGGGGGAGGAGTTGGAGAATAGGTTTGGGTAGGGGGTTGGAGAGGCAGGTAGGGATAGAGGGTGGGGAGGGTGAGGGTAGGGAGGATTAGGAGAAAGGTTGGAGGGTAGGGGTTGGAGGGGCAGTTAGAGTGGGGAGGGTAGGGGAGGGAGGGTGGGGGGTTAGAGAGAGTGGAGGGTAGGGGGGGTTATAGGGGGTTAGAGGACACGGATATGTTTAAGGTACTTGGGGATACGGGTAGGGTGGGGGTGGGTGGGGGTGGGGGGTTGTATAGGGTTTAGGGTGAAAGATGGGGGTTGGGGGATATGGGGGGTAGGGATAGATAGGTAAGTGTGAGGGAAGGAGAGACTGGAAGGTAAGGATGAAGGTAGGAAAGATACGTCCAGGTAGGGAGGGGAAGATCGCCATTGAAGTAACAATTTAAGGGTAGGTAAGGAGGGTGTGCATTTAAGGGTGTGCATTAAAGGCTGTGAATTTAAGGGTGTGCATTTAAGGCTATGTATTTTAGGGTGTGCATTTAAGGATGTGCTTTTAAGGGTGTGTATTTAAGGCTGTATATTTAA
>NC_091574.1:372203-375086 GCF_042767895.1 Penaeus vannamei
TTTCTTCTTCTTGACTCTTTGTTTTTTGTTTTTCTCCGCTATCGCTCTTGTCTTTCTCCTTCTCTCTCATTCGTTCTTCTGTCTCGCCCCCATTAACCTTTGCCTTCCTCTCTTCTTTTCATTCGTCAACTTTTCTCCTTTCCTTTCTTTCTTCCGTTTACCTTTTCTACACTTCTTCCGCTTTTCCTATTATTCCCTTCAAGTCCCCACTTTACCTGCTCCTTGCACTGTACCATTTCCTGCTTTTCTACCTCCTCCCTTCTTGTCACATCTCACTCCATCTCTGCACTGCTTTTCATGCCTATCTCCCTTTGCATCCACCCTCCCTCTCCATAAAATGCCGCTCATATAAACCGTACTTTATCCATTTTACCATCTGCGTACTCCCCCCACTCTCCCACCCCTGTCTGCCAACCTTGACACACCGCAAGGAATCAATGAACCTTCCCTTTGCTTAGACGTGTGGGGGTGGGGGCAGGGGGTGGGGGGGAAGGGTGATGGGGAGGCTAGAGGTGACGGGGAGGTTAGGGGTGATGGGGAGGTTAGGGGTGACGGGTGGGGGTGGGGGGGAAGGGTGATGGGGAGGCTAGGAGGTGGATGGGGAGGTTAGGGGTGATGGGTGGGGGTGGGGGGGAAGGGTGATGGGGAGGCTAGAGGTGATGGGGAGGTTAGGGGTGATGGGTGGGGTTGGTGGGGGTGGGGGAATGATGCCGTTTGATGACTGGTGATCGTGGATTATCGCTTCAGAAGGATTGGTAATTAATGATTGATGATCGAGGATTGATAATAGACCGAAATTGATTGGGAACGATTGGTGATTGGGGAACGATAACCGATTAGGAATGATTGGTAATCCATGATTGGTCATTGATGACTGATAATCTAAAATTGATGACTGCTAATGGCTAATAGGTCATCCATCTTTGATAGCTGGCAATTAGATGATCTTTAATTGATGATAAATGATGAACAATCCATATCCAATAATTCGGAATTATCAGACCAAATTTGATAATTCCCAGTTAATAGTCCATAATTACTCGACGACAATTAGTAAATCCATATTTGGTAATTGACAATTAATGATCGACAATTGACATCTAAAAACTGATGATTGATGAAATTAATAATTTTCAGATCGCAAAAGATAGATATTATGTGATAATAATAACTGACAATTAATTATATTCATGATAATGGATAGGCAAGTAGCATCAATCAGTGATAATTACCAAATGCACAATTAGATAGATATATGAGCAGAATATCGATAGATAGGCTACCACATAGTACAGGCGATAGAAATATTGACAGACAGGAAAAGAATATGTAAATAGACAGACAGAAAAAAACAAATGGATGGAATTAGACACGATAAAGACTCCCCCCCCCCAAAAAAAAAGAAAAAAGAGAAATAAAGAAAAGAAAATGAGAGAGAGAGAGCGGAGAGAGAGCAGAAAAAGAAGTGATGAGAGCAGCAAAAAGAAAGACATAAAGATAGACAAAAAAAGTAAAAAAAAAAAAATTAAACAAAATAAAAAAAGAAAAGAAAATGAAAAAGAGACAGACAAAGGCAGACAGAAAGGAAGAAATATTCGAGGACCTTCAGAACTCATAACAAGAATGAATGTACTAATACGCTACGTTTTTATAGCACCAGAGATCGTTTTGCTGCCTGTTAAAAGTCACGCCACGGGGCCTGCGGTCAACATAGGGCGAGGGAGCGTGCAGAGCTGTCTGTCTGCTGTCTGGCACCCCCTATTTCTGCCTCTGTTTCCACTGCCTGTTTCATTCTGTCTGTCTCTGTCTGTCTGTTTATCTGTCTTTCCTGTCTCTCTCTCTCTCTCTCTCTCATCTCTCTCTCCTCCTGTCTCTGTTCTCTGTCTCTCCCTGCTCCCCTGTCCCATGTCTCTCTACCTCCAGCTCTCTCTCTCTCTCTCTCTCTCTCCTCTCTCTCTCTCTCTCTCTCCTCTCTCTCTCTCTACCACTCTTCATCTATCTCTCTGTCTATCTATCTATCTCTGTCCCATCTCTCTCGTCTCTGTCCTACTTCTCTCTCTGCTCACTTTCTCTCTGTCCCATCTCTCTCTCTCTCTCTCTTTCTCTCTCTCTCTACCCTCCCCCTCTCTACCCTCTCCTCTGTCTCTCTCTCTCTCTCTCTCTCTCTCTCTCTCTCTCCCTCCCTCTCTCTCTCTCTCTCTCTCTCTCTCTCTCTCCTTTCTCTCTCTCTCTCTCTCTTTCTCTCTCTCTCTCCACTTTCCACCCCACCCACCTCTCTCCCTTTCTCTCTCTCTCTCCTGTCCCATCTCTCTCTCTCTCTCTTTCTCTCTCTCTCTCTCTCTCTCTCTCTCTCCCCCTCTCTAATCTCTCTCTCTCTCTCACTATCTCTCTCTCTCTCTCTCTCTCTCTCTCTCTCCTCTCCCCCTCGTCTCTCTCTCTCTCTCTCTCTCTCTCTCTCTCTCTCTCTCTCTCTCTCTCTCTCTCTCTCTCTCTTACCCTCCCTTCTCTCTCTCTCTCTCTCTCTCTCTCTCTCTCTCTCTCTCTCTCTCTCTCTCTCTCTTTCGCACTCTCTCTCTCTGTATGCCTCTCTCTCTCCCCCTCTCTCTCTCTCCCTCTCTCCCTCTCTTCCTCTCTCTCTCTCTTCTCTCTTCTCTCTTCTCTCTCTCTCCCTCCCTCTCTCCCCCTCCCCCTCTCTCTCTCTACCTCTCTCTCTCTCTCTCTCTCTCCCCCTCTCTCTCCCGCTCCTTCTCTCTCTCTCTCTCTCTCTCTCTCTCTCTCTCTCTCTCTCTCTCTCTCTCTCTCTCTCTCTCTCTCTCTCTCTCTCTCTCTCTCTCTCTCTCCCTCTCTCTCTCTCTCTCTCTCTCTCTCTCTCTCTCTCTCTTT
>NC_091574.1:375586-380586 GCF_042767895.1 Penaeus vannamei
TATTTTTGTTTGTATTTATTGTTGTTTTTGTTAAGAAAATTGTTGTTGTTGTTGTTGTTATTATTAGTGTTATTGCCATTCTGGTTATTTTTATTATTGGTTATATTATCATAATGGTTATTATCATCATCATTATTATCATTATTATCCTTATTATTATTATTATTATTATTATTATTATTATTATTATCATGATCAATATCATTATCACTATCATTCTAATCATTATCATTACCATTATCATAAATATCATTATTATCATTATCAACATCATCATCCCCATCATTATCATCAACATCATTAAAATTATCATTATCATCATTAATATTGTATTGTTTATTTTATTACCATTATTGTTGTCATCATTATTATTTTTTTCTTTATTGTTATTATTACCATCATTATTATCATTATTACTATCATTATCGCTATCACTATCATTATTATGACCATCATCATTAATATCCCAATCACCATTATCATCATCATGATTATTATCATAGTCACTACTATTACTATTATCTTCGTCATCGTCATCGTTATGATGATGTTGATAATGACGATAATAATAAAAATAATAAGAATAACACCACCACCACCATTATCATCATAACCAATATAATCATCATCATTATTCTCATTACTTATTAAGAAGCACTCAACTAATTGCAAAGGAGAACCGCCAGTACCAAGAATTAAAATTATTACCAGACTCCCATCTCGTCAAACTCATAATCATAAACGGAGAGAAAAAAATATAAACGAAAGAAACATAAACAAAAAAAACAAAAAAACAAAAGCGGGTTTAAGCGATCAGCTGTTTATGGGATTAAGGAGCAAGGTTTATACTCGTTTCAGGTTGAGTGAGATTAAGGGAGAGAGAAGAAGAGAGGAGGAGGAGGAGGAGGAAGAGGAGGAGAAGAAGAAGAAGAAGAAGAAGAAGAAGAAGAAGAAGAAGAAGAAGAAGAAAAAAGAAGAAAAAGAAGTCTAAGAAGAAGAAGAAGGAGGAGGAGGAGGAGGAGGAGAAGGAGGAGGAGGAGAAGGAGGAGGAGGAAGAGGAGGAGGGGGAGGAGGAGGAATAGGAGGGGAAGATGAAGAAGAGGAGGCTGAGGGATGATATTGGAAGATAAATAGATAGGAGGATTGGTGGAAGTATGGATGGTGAGAAAGATAGAGGGAGAGAGAGAGAGACTGAGAGAGAGAGAGAGAGACAAAGAGAGAGAGAGAGAGAGAGAGAGAGAGAGATAGAGAGATGGATAGATAGATAGATAGAAAGAAAGATAGATAGATAGAGAGAGAGCGATTGAGAGCGAAAGAGAGATAGAAGGAGAAAAGAAAAAGAGAAAGCGAAAGAAAAAGAAAGAGTGCGAAAGTCAATGAGAAAAAGAGACAAGAAAAAAAAGAGAAAGAAAGAAAGAAAAGAAAAAAAAAAATAAAATAGCAAGCAGATACCTCTTCCTGACCCCCACCCCGTACCCCCCCATCAAAAAAAAAAAAAAAAATCTCACAGTCACATTCTTATCTCTCCAAAGTCTCTAATAAGAAGACAATATTTGCATAATTTGAATAATGGCAACGAATTAATTTCAGACTTTCGTGGAAGCTTAAAAGGACTCGTGTTTGTGCACATCAAGAGACGTCACGAAACGCCAGAATAATTGACGTGTTGTTGGCGTGGTCGTTCTCAGCTGATTTATCTGATCTTTTTTTTTTTTTTGTTTATGATGATGATGATTATTTTTTTAATTATGGTTTTTGAATTATTTTATGGCGAGGAAAGTCGTCTCGTTTTATTTATGTGATTTTTTGTGTGGGTATGATTATTATTTTTTAAATCAAATTATGGTTTTCGAATAATTTTATGGCGAGGAAACACATTTAGTTAGAAGTGGAAATATGGCGTAATTGTTGTTATCATCATTATTATTATCGTTATCATTATCATTATCAGTATTATTATTTATATTATTATCATTATTTTGGTTATTATCATTATCTTAATTATTATTATCATTTTTATCATTATTGTTATCATCATTAACATTATTGTCATTATAATCCTTATTATGATTATAATCATCCTTATTATTATTATTACTATTATTATTATCATTATTATTATTACTATTGTTATTATTACTATCAATTATTATTATCATATTATTGTTATTGTCATTATTATTATTATCATTATTATTGTTATTACTATTTTCTTTATCATTATTATTATCACTATTATTACTATTAATGTCATTATTAATAGCATCATTATTAACATTATTACTATTATCATATCATTTTAATCTTTTATCCCTTTTCTAATCCCATGAACGTAATAGTCTCTATGATTTTCATCCTTTATCAAATTCTTATTCTTATTCTTTTACGTTTTATATCGCGGCCAAGACATTACTTCGTGAAAGGAAGTTAGTACATGTAAAACACAGTAGTAATAAAACACATATGTGATATATAAGGCCAACTTGATAATCTAATTTCCGTCTGTCTGTCAGCTTGTCTGCCTGTATGTCTGCATTAATGTTTATGTGTTTGTTTATTTGTTTGTTTGGCTCTGTATGTGTGTATGTGCGTGTGTGTGTGTGTATCTGTGTCTGTTTTATCCCCCCCCCCATCCCCACTCCCCCTCTCTCTCCCTAAATCCCTCTCTTTCTCTCTTCGAACCTCCAAAATAATGGATTCCCTTCTACGGTTTGTATAAACAGATAATTCGGGTCCTATTTTCCTCGACTTAATGAAAAAGGTGATGTTTTGATTATCTTTGGGTACAAAATTAGAAAAATTCGCTGAATTAATCTGTTAGCGGATATAAGGTCTTTGGACGAAGAAACTGCATATGGTTAACTGCGATTAATTTGAAGAAGACACGATAAGCTGAATAAATAGATGTCTAGTTCTTCTCTTGCTTACGTATATAAGTGAACAACGAAATGCACAAGGCTAAAGAAGCTAAGAATAACAAAGAAAAAAGAAAAGGAAAAAAGACACACGCTCATATATTTACATTTTTTCTTATTCTTTTTTTTCATAACCAAACACTTTTTAACTTTTTTTCTCTCTCATGTCACACCCTGGCATGGCACCCGCTTCCTTGGCACTCCCCTGAAGAAGCGTGTCTGGCACGGGCTGGCACACACGACTCGGGTTTATACGTTCATGCATCTGCTTCTGTGTCAACGTGCTCACCGTATTAATATTGTTTACGTTTAATTAACATATTATTTCAAAGATCCGAGGGAGATTTTCGCTTCAATATTTTTAGAATTCTTTTGAAGATCATTTCGAATTAGGAAATTCCAGAAAGGTGTCTTGGTCGTGAGGGTTATAAGGGTGAAGGTCGTATGTAAATATATGCTTGTTTGAACTTTGGTTTAAAAAATGTTGAGAAGGAAGTTGATGTTTTATTTTTGCTGTCGTTTTTTCGTGTGTATATTTTGGTTTTATGTTGAGAAGGAATTTCAAGTATCTTTTTGTGATTTCTTTTGTATAAGGAAAGTAGAGTTAAGTTTAAAAGGAAGGTAGCATACTCCTCTCCCCCCGCCCCCCCTCTCTCTCTCTCTGTATCTTTCTCTCCCTCTCTCTCCGAGTCTCTCTCCCTCCCTCTCTCAGTTTGTCTGTCTGTCTCTTCCTTCTCCCACTCTCTCTTCCTGTCCCCCTTTTCTCTTTTGTATACGTGTGTGTATGTGTGTGTGTGTGGGGGGGGGGGGGTTGTAATGGATACACAGCATTGGCAAAGAACTGACGAATGTATAAAACGTAAAAAAATTTCCTGTCATTAACAATTTATTTACGCATGACTGAAACATTATGCTCGAGGTACATCTAGCCATGACCACCGAAAAAAAAGTTTATTAAGATTTTTGATAGAAAATTGAGACCACTGTCATCACCATTATCTTTTCCAGCATGTCGGTGTGCAATTGTATGCATATGTGTCTTTTCAAAAATTTTATATGTCTTTCTTCAAGGATTTTTTTTTGAGAAATGGTTTAACTGACCCCATTTTTCAATAGCATGTTAAGTGTGTTTGTATTGTGATTTTTGGTGTTTTTTCTATGGTGTTTTAATGGCCTGTGTTTACGTGGCGAATTCGTACAGGTAAGTTCAGACTCTCCAACAAGTATAGTACAGGTGGAAGACGTGAATTATCATCGCTGTAAGAATCTATTGTAAGATTCGCCCACAAAAAAGAAAATCTTGTTTCCCTGAAAACAATAAAAAATAAAAAAACAAGATAAAGACGACGGGGCATTATCATAACAGCTGTTCACCTGTCAAGCTGTCCTGTCAACCACCCAAGGTATCCGAATCTCCCCTCCTCAACCCCCCAAAAAAAAGATATATATATTTGTATGTATATGTGTCTTAATATATATATATATATATATATATATATATATATATACATATATATATATATATATATATATATATATATATATATACATATATATATATATATATATATATATATATATATATATATATATATATATATATATATATATATATATATATATATATATATATATATATATATATATATATATATATATATATATATATATATATATATATATATATATATATATATATATATATATATATATATATATATATATATATATATATATATATATATATATATATATATATATATATATATGTACATATATATATATATATATATATATATATATATATATATATATATATATATATATATATATACATATATACATATATATAATATATGCATATAAATATACATTCCCGCGCCCCCGCTCCTCCACTCTACCTCCTCCACCTGGTTTATTCATCCGCCTCTTCCTTCTCCCTCTCTTCTCTCTCCTCACCACCCACGCCCACGCAGGCGAGAAAGACAGCTCCCCGACCACGCCCACGACGCCCCCGATGGAAGCCGAGGAGCCGAGCCCGAAGCCCGCCCAAAGCCTGCTGGGCGGCGCAGGGAAGGGCGGCGT
>NC_091574.1:388086-390586 GCF_042767895.1 Penaeus vannamei
ATAGTGATAATGATTAAATTGATAATGACTGACTATTAATCACCACTACCAATGTTGATAATAAAGATAGTGAAAGTAAAAAGGTACAATATACAAAGTATTTGCACTACATTTACGTAAATGTTTAGAATGTTTTTACTCGCATTATACGTGCAATATATTGCTATATATATAAATACATAAATAAATATATGAATACACGGTTGTTCGTAATACTGTATTTTATTACTTGTGTACAGGAATTCTTGATTGTTTGCACGCGTGAATGTGTATTTGTTAGTCTGTGTGTCAAAGCATTTTATTTGAGAAGTTGTAAAAGGGATTATGTGTAGTGGTTTGTGTTTTTGAGTGTAGGGGTGTGTAAGTATGCGTTTGTGTATGTGTATGATGCCTTGAATGTATGAATATTTTTATTTCTCCTTACGAATATCTTAATTATTCCTTATGAACATTTTAATTTTTCCTTGTGAATATATATATATTTTTAATTGTGTAATATGTCTCTAATTGTATATCTTAATCTTCCTCTACGTATGTTATCTAGATGCATTCCCGTTCATACATATAATTTCGTGTTTACTGACCGTCCTAGCAAACACGCAGATATATTTGCACAGGAATTCCTCGCCATCTTTGTGCGTCCAAAGGCAGAACAGAACGCCCATTAGTTTGCATGACACAGAGTCGTCAGGAAAGGAACTGCATGCATTTTATCATCAACATTTCTATCATCACAGTTACTATGATTATTATTATTGTTATTATTTTTTATCATTATTATTATCCTCATCGCTATTGCTATTATCATTATTATTATCATCAGTATAATCATTATAGTCATTATATTTATTATTGTTATTAATACTCTACTATAATGTAATATAATATAATATAATATAATATAATCATTATAGTCATTATATTTATTATTGTTATTAATACTATACTATACTATACTATAATATAATATAATATAATATAATATAATATAATCATTATAGTCATTATATTTATTATTGTTATTGATACTATACTATACTATACTATAATATAATATAATATAATATAATAATTATAGTCATTATATTTATCATTGTTATTAATACTATTATCATTATTATTATTATTATTATTATTATTATTATATTTCTATAATCTCTGCGTCGGCGTGCATGTTGATGTTGTTGGGAAATGTCGCGTTGAGTGGCAATGCATGTTTATACCGGAATAAAGTTTTCTCTACACTTTTGTCATTCTTTATTTTTTTAATATCTTTTTTTATTTTCTCTCTTTCTTTTATTTCTTTTAATATTTTTTTATTTTCTCTCTTTCTTTTATTTTTTTGATTCTTTTTATTTTCTCTCTTTCTTTTATTTTTTTCAAATTCTTTTTATTTTCTCTCTCTTTCTCTCTTTCTCTGCGATCATTTTTTGTTCTTTCAAAATATGAGATAGGTGTGAATATGAATATATATCATGGTTTATGAAGTATTTATTTACTTATCTATCTGTCAATTTATCTATTTGTTTACTTATCTTTCTATCTGTCTATCAATTTATCTATTTGTTTATCTATCTTTCTATCTGTCTATCAATTTATCTATTTGTTTATCTATCTTTCTATGTCTGTCAATTTATCTATTTGTTTATCTATCTTTCTATTTGTCTGTCAGTTTATCTATTTTTTATCTATCTATCTATCTTTATGCATGCATATCAACAGAAGCAAAGGACTGATGTGATAAACATGAACCGTATTCATGTTGACAAATGTACAAAAACGCATTTCTGGCGAAGATGGATTCGAAACCTGTCAAATACATCTCTTTTGTTGTGAAAATATTCATTCTCACACCTCACGCCTTTTCTATCTTTTCTATCTCTTCTATCTCTTCTATCTTTTCGTGAAAGATATCGTGACAATAATCCAAAACCATCAACCATACCTTCATGATATATATTATGACATGATAATGATAACGACAGTAATAATAACACTAACAACAGGAGCAATGATGATGATGATGATAACTATAATCGTAATAGACATAACAGTAATGATATGAATAATAATCATGATGATAATGATAATCGTAGTAATGATAATGAAGATAACAAAGATGATAAAAATGATTATGATAAAGATATCTAACAATTAAACAAAAAACTAATACTTTTTCACAGTCGTCTTTCTTATTCTGCTCCTACATGTTCATATTTTGTTATATTTTCCGTTATCATCGATCTTTATCTATATTCTTTATTGCATAACCTATACCCCACTTACTAATAACTCAGATTTATCATTAAAATGCTCTCATGACACTGTCATTCATTATTATGAATTATATCTTCAATTGATCTCATGATTTGTACACATCTGTAACCTCGAATTGTCATGTTTGTAAATTAAGAATTTGAGGTTGTAGAGATACTTAGATAAACATTTGGCGTCTCATGAAATGTTGTTGGTGCAGTTCTATTACTTTTTATTTAGAATT
>NC_091574.1:420586-423939 GCF_042767895.1 Penaeus vannamei
AATTAACCACATTAGGATTTCAATGCCTATTGATGGATTCTAATTAACCACATTAGGATTTGAATGCCTATTGAAGGATTCTAATTAACCACATTAGGATTTGAATGCCTATTGAAGGATTCTAATCAACCACATTAGGATTTGAATGCCTATTGAAGGATTCTAATTAACCACATTAGGATTTGAATGCCTATTGAAGGATTCTAATCAACCACATTAGGATTTGAATGAGTATTGAAGGATTCTAATTAACCACATCAGGATTTGAATGCCTATTGAAGGATTCTAATTAACCACATTAGGATTTGAATGAGTATTGAAGGATTCTAATTAACCACATCAGGATTTGAATGCCTATTGAAGGATTCTAATTAACCACATTAGGATTCTAATGAGTATTGAAGGATTCTAATTAACCACATTAGGATTTGAATGCCTATTGAAGGATTCTAATTAACCACATTAGGATTTGAATGAGTATTGAAGGATTCTAATTAACCACATTAGGATTTGAATGAGTATTGAAGGATTCTAATTAACCACATTAGGATTTGAATGACTATTGAAGGATTCTAATTAACCACATTAGGATTTGAATGCCTATTGAAGGATTCTAATTAACCACATTAGGATTTGAATGCCTATTGAAGGATTCTAATTAACCACATTAGGATTTGAATGCCTATTGAAGGATTCTAATTAACCACATTAGGATTTGAATGCCTATTGAAGGATTCTAATTAACCACATTAGGATTTAAATGACTATTGGAGGATTCTAATTAACCACATTAGGATTTAAATGACTATTGGAGGATTCTAATTAACCACATTAGGATTTGAATGCCTATTGAAGGATTCTAATTAACCACATTAGGATTTAAATTATTGAAGGATTCTAATTAACCACATTAGGACTTGAATGACTATTGAAGGACTCTAATTAACCACATTAGGATTTGAATGCCTATTGGAGGATTCTAATTAACCACATTAGGAATTGAATGCCTATTAAAGGACTCGACTAATTAACCACACTAGGATTTGAGTGCCTATTAAAGGACACGAATAGCTAACCACTCCAAGAATCGACAGACAAACATCAGAATTCGACCAAAAGCGCCTTTAGAATCCAACTCACTCCTTTGAGGCTTCTTACTCACTCCTTCCCTCTCCCTCTCGCCACTCCAGAGCGGGTGCTGTATCCGACGAAGCCCAAGACGTCCGTGCAGAAGGTCCCTGTTCTCGGCGGGTCTCCCATCTCCTTCGAGGAAGCCACGGTGAGTAAGGAGGAAGAAGAAGAGGGTGTCCGTGTGTGTGTGTTTGGGTTTATGTAAGGAAATAGACGTACATGAAAAAGAGAAAAGGGTCTGTTCGTGTGTGTTTGGGTCTATGTAAGGAAATAGACGTACATGAAAAAAAGAAAAGGGTCTGTTCGTGTGTGTGTTTGGGTTTATGTAAGTAAATATACGTACATGGAAAAAAGAAAAGGGTGTGTCCGTGTGTGTGTTTGGGTTTATTTAAGTAAATAGACGTACATGAAAAAAAGAAAAGGGTGTGTCTGTGTGTGTGTTTGGGTTTATGTAAGGAAATATACGTACATGAAAAAAAGAAAAGGGTCTGTTCGTGTGTGTGTTTGGGTTTATGTAAGTGAATAGACGTACATGAAAAAGAAAAGGGTGTGTCTGTGTGTGTGTTTGAGTGTATTTAAGTAAATAGACGTACATGAAAAAAAGAAAAGGGTCTGTTCGTGTGTGTGTTTCGGTTTATGTAAGTAAATATACGTACATGAAAAAAAGAAAAGGGTCTGTTCGTGTGTGTGTTTGGGTTTATGTAAGTAAATATACGTACATGAAAAAAAGAAAAGGGTCTGTTCGTGTGTGTGTTTGGGTTTATGTAAGTAAATATACGTACATGAAAAAAGAAAAGGGTCTGTCCGTGTGTGTGTTTGAGTGTATGTAAGTAAATATACGTACATGAAAAAAAGAAAAGGGTGTGTCCGTGTGTGTGTTTGGGTTTATGCAAACAAATAGACGTGCATGCATACACACACACTTATATATAGAGAGAGGTAGACAGATAGATAAGATATATTGATATAGATACGGATGAATAGATAAGATGTATGCACACACACACACACACACACACACACACACAAAGGTAGATAGATAGATAGACACACACACACACACACACACACACACACACACACACACACACACACACACACACACACACACACACACACACACATATATATATATATATATATATATATATATATATATATATATATATATATATATATATATATATATATATATATATATAGAGAGAGAGAGAGAGAGAGAGAGAGAGAGAGAGCGAGAGAGAGAGAGAGAGAGAGATAGATAGATAGATAGAGATGAGGAAATAAGATAAGATGTATGTACACACGCGCGCACACGTAGATACATATAGGTAGATAGATAGACAGACATAGATATAGATGTAGATACAGATGAGTAGATAAGATAAGATATATGTACACACAGATAGATAGCTAGGTAAAAATATTTTAAGTATACATTTGTCCTGTATTATTTCTGTTATTATCCAATTCTTGTCATTACCTTCATAACTTTTCTGTTTTATCAGAATCAATGTTATCGTAATTATTATTATCATTACCATGATTATTAAACAGTTTTCATTATCATTACTATTACTAGCAGTAGCGTAATTAATCTTACTATTATCATTATTAGCATTACTAACATTGTTATTGTTATAGGTATTATCATTATTATTACTTTCATTACCCTTATCCTTGTTAATCAATCTGTTATCTTCATTATCATTATTGGCATAGTTATTATTATTATCATTATTACTATTTATTATTATTATTATTACTACTACTATTACTACTACTATTATTTTTATTATTATTCTCGTTATTATCATTATCAACATCATAATCATCATTATCACTGTTATTATCATTATCATTACTAATATAATCATAATCATTATTGTCATAATCATCATTATCTTTATCATCCTTTCTTTTATGATTATCTTTACAATTACCATTGTTATCCCTATTATCATCATCATTATCATTGTGATGATCATATCGTTATTGGTAGTATTACTATTACATTGCTAATTATATAATTATCCATACTTGAAGGATTATTATGATCGTCATCATTATGCTAAACTGTGTGGGGAACACAATGACCCAGGTCTTGTACTTAAAAGTCAATGTGTTTTTTTTTGTAGATAATAAAGCGCGCATTTTAACATATAAAAAAAACAATATACCTTTACAAAAAATAGAAGAAGAAGAAGAAAAAAGAAAAGAAA
>NC_091574.1:431939-436939 GCF_042767895.1 Penaeus vannamei
CTCTCAGTAACTAAATCTTCTAAATTTCTCTCACCATACCTTCTCTCAAACCTTTTAAATTTCTCTCACCATAACACTGACCCACTCACTCACTACATCCCTTCTCAATAATCACACATTTGAAACTTCCCTCACTATAACTCCCTAGCTTTTAAATTTCTCTCACCATAACACTCAACCACTCCCTCACCATATCCTCTCTCAGTAATCACATCTCACTATACTCTCTCTCAATAATCATACCTTTTAAATTTCTCTCACTATAACTCCCCAGCTTATAAATTTCTCTCACTATAACACTCACCCACTCACTCACCATATCCTCTCTCAATAATCACACATTTGAAATTTCTCTCACTATAACACTCACCCACTCACTCACCATATCCTCTCTCAATAATCACACATTTGAAATTTCTCTCACTATAACTCCCCAGCTTTTAAAATTCTCTCACCATAACACTCGACCACTCCCTCACCATATCCTCTCTCAGTAATGAAACCTTTTAAATTATTCTCACTATAAAACTGAACCGCTCATTCACCATATCATCTCTCAATACTTACACCTTTTGAATTTCTCTCACTATAACACTCGCCCACTCACTCACCATATCCTCTCTCAGTAATTACATCTCACCATACCCTCTCAATAATCAAACCATTTAAATTTCTCTCACTATAACCTCCTAGCTTTTAAAATTCTCTCACCATAACACTGAACCACTCCCTCACCATATCCTCTTTCAATAATCACACATTTGAAATTTCTCTCACTATAACCCCCCAGCTTTTAAAATTCTCTCATCATTACACTCAACCACTCCCTCACCATATCCTCTCTCAGTAATTACATAATTTAAATTTCTCTCACTATAACTCCCTAGCTTTTATTTTTTTCTCACTATAACCCCCCAGCTTATAAAATTCTCTCACCATACCACTCGACCACTCCCTCACCATCCCCTCTCTCCACAGATTCGACCTTCACTATTACTCGAGCCACGCCAGCCAAGTGGACGCCACCATCGTCACCATCGACACTCGCAGCCAGACAGTGAAGGACGAATTCCACGCGCCTCCACTGGAAAACCTCGTCCACACTAAGTAAGTGTCTGATCTTTTTCGATTTTTCTTACGATTAGATATATATGATTGTTTGGAATGATAATATATATATATTTTTTTTATGAATGACACGAATGGTTGTCTGGAATAGCAAGAACAACGAAATGAGGATTTTTCTTTTTTTACTTTATTAATTATTCTGTCATATAATGTATTCAATATCTATATGATACGTTATCCAGAATTTAACGAAATAAACACTAACAATGATAAACTTAAATATGTTCATTCTTTGATTTTATGCAACAATTTTTTTTTTTATCTTTTATATTCACAACTTTCAAATCCTTTTTTCCCCACTTTTTCTCTCCCTCTCGTTTCTTCTCCTTTCTCTTCTTCCATCCCTCCTTTTTCTCTTTGTTTTTAAGTGTCTGATTTTCTGCTTTTCCTTATACTTCCATCTTCATCTATCTGCTTATCTCTCTTCCTACTTTTGTGCCTTTATGTTTGTTTATGTTTATATGTGTATGTCAGCTTCTTGTTTCGGTTGCCAGACAATCATTTCTCTGTGTATTTGTTTGTTTGTGTGTTTATCTGTCAGTTAATTTGGTTGTTTAACTGTTATTCTATGTCTGCCACTCAATCTGTCTTTTTTTCTATTTCTTATTTATTCTATTTTTCAAGTATTTTTTATTATTGATTATGTCTTTCTTTTATTTCTTATCATTTATGTCTTTATTTCATTTATTATTATTTGTTTTTCTTTCTCTTTTTTAAGATTATTCATGCCTTTCTTTCATAATTTAATCATCTGTCTTTTTTCAATTTTATTATTCATGTCTTTCTTTTAATCTTATTTTTGTCTTTCTTTTATTTCTTACCATTTATGCCTTTCTTTGTTTTTTTGTCTATCTCTCTTTCTCTTCTTTTTATCATTTCTCTATCTATTCTGATCATTTCATTATTTTCTTAGTTATTTTTTTTATCATTTATGTCTTTCTTTCATTTGTTATCATTCATATCTTTCTTTTATCTTTATCATCTATGCTTTTGTTTTACTTTTTCCGTTTGAAGCCCAACCCCCTTGAATATTATGGTATACGGACATACATATACACATAAATAAACATCTATCTATCTGGTAGATATACATTTATCTATCTACCCGCCCAGTAGATATGTATGTCTAGAGTGATAGATATGTACTTATTTTTGTGCATATCTATGTCCTTGTAATGAATATTCCTTGGCAGGACCTCGCACAATTTTCAGAAACTGGTATATGTCCTTTTGTCTTTCTGTCTGTCCGTTTTTCTGTTTGTCTGTCAGTCTATTAGCCTATTTGTCTAGATATTATTTTATTTGTCTGTCACTCTATTTGTCTATTATTCTATCTGTCTATCTATTATGTCTGTTTGTCTATCTATCTTTCTATTTGTCGTCAGTTCACACGTTGTCTCTTTATTAGTCCCCTTGTGATTCTATGTGAATAAATGTCTGTTTCTCTCTTTCTCGGTTGGTATATATGTCTGTCGATTTGTCTGTCTGTCTATCTACTTGTCCGTTTCTGTTCTAGTTTGTCTATTTCCACGTCCTTCTGTGTCCAAGTTTTCTTTATCCACAGTTTCCTTATTATCCGTAGTTATCTTCTATATCCTTTATCCATAACTTCCTCTTTACCCATGTCCTTCCACTACTTTTTTATCTGCCCGTCCCTCTTTATCCAGAATTTCCTCTTTATCCACAACTTCCTCTTGATCCACAACTTCCTCTTTATCCGTATCTTCCTCTTTATCCACAACTTCCCCTTTATCCACAACTTCCTCTTTATCCAGAACTTCCTCTTTATCCATGTCCTTTATCCACAACTTCCTCTCCATCCATGTCCTTTATCCACAACTTCCTCTTTATCCACAACTCCCTCTCCATCCATGTCCTTTATCCACAACATCTCCCCTGACGCCTGCCTCTCCCGCAGGTGGCAGGGCGCGGACGTCAACTGGAACGGCACGGCGCCCTACGTCTAGGCACTCCTCCTCCTCCTCTTACTCCTCCTCCAAGAAGGTCGTCTGCAGGAGGAGTGCGCGGGAGGAGCCGTGGGAAGGAGCCGTCAGGAGCTGTGAGGAAGGAGGAGACGTCAGGAGTTGTGAGGAAGGAGGAGGTGTCAGGAGTTGTGAGGAAGGAGGAGGTGTCAGGAGTTGTGAGGAAGGAGGAGGTGTCAGGAGTTGTGAGGAAGGAGGAGGTGTCAGGAGCGGCGAGAAGGCTGTGGAGGGAGGAGTCAGGAACCGTCAGGGTCGTGCGTGTGTGTGATGGGATTTTCCAAGTCTTTCCTACGGCGTCAGCTGGAGGAAATGTCCAGGAAGAAGAAGCGACAGGAAACGTTGGGCATCGTCAGGAAACGTTCTGACGGCGCGTGTGTTAGGGCTTCTGTTTTCTCGCCGTGGAAGCTTCAGAGGGAGAGATGTCAGAAACTGTCAGGATATGTCAGATTAGCACGTTAAGGAATCTTATTTCGTAGCACTACATACCAGGAACCCGAAAGGACAGCAAATGTCAGAGTTTTTCGATGCCTTGTAGCTGCAGCGTGTACAGGAAGAACCGTCAGAAACGTCAGGAACTCGACAGGAACTGCCACCAAATGTCAGACGACGTCAGAAACCGTCAGCCGTTGTCAGAAGACGTAAGAACGGCTTGAGATAAAGAAGCAGGACTTTCTTTTTTTTTTTTTTAATCACGCCCCATGTACCCGCAGCTTCTCTGTAACTTCCTCTGTCAACAGTTCTGGCACTGCGATAGATAAAGGGTTTCGTGCCTGATAGATAAAAGGCTTCACTGCTGATCGATAAAAGGTTTTATGTCGATTGATACTGAAGAGGAATGAATGAATGGGGTATGGGTGATGTTGAATAATATGAGTGCTGAGGTAATGCTGAGCTCAGCAGTTTATGCTGTATCTATATGCTGAGTACCAAGGATGACTCGGCAGCATAAAAGAAGAAAAACAAAAGGAAAAAGAAAAGAAAAAAATACTTTGCTTTTGATATTCGTCTCTATAAGATATTTGACAAGAGAGAAGATATCCAATAACATATACTTTTCTTACGACGCTACAAACAAACCCATAAAAACAAGGAGAGAAAGGAGAAACAAAGAAATAAATAATATCCACACACACAAAAAGGAAGAAGAAGAAGAAAAAGACAAAACTCAAAAGAAAAATTACAATTACAAATATCATTTTACGCTTCGTCCCCCCTCCCCTCGCCCCCCTAGTCTCAGATCTCGTCAACATATCCACACACAAAAAAGGAATAATAATAATAAAAAAAAACAAAAAGAAAATACAAATACAATTACAAATATTATTTTACGCTTCGTCCCCCTCCCCCCTCCCACTACCTCCCCCCCCCCCCCCCCCCCAAGTCTCAGATCTCGAGTCAACAACACACGAGATGCAGCAGATAAGAGCCAAGGGCCCTCGCACACCACACTTCTGCGTCCGACGTATAATGGCGCATGAAAGCCCTCAGGTCAGAGAGTCGATAATCCTCTGCTTTCTGCGGGAGATTCGACCTTAGCGCCGCCGAGGCAAGAATTGGATTGGGTCTTGCGTTGTAATGCTTTATTGTTATATATTCGGATGTAAGGTCTTAAGAGGGTTGGTATGAGTAAGAAATTTACTTATTTTATTTTTATTTATTTATCTTATTTTATTTTATTTTATTTTACGGTTTGAGGGTTTTAGGAATGTGTTATGTTTTCATTTTCATATATTTATTTATTTATTTATTTATTTATTTTTTACGGTTTGAGGGTTTTAGGAATGTGTTATGTTTTCATTTTCATATATTTATTTATTTATTTATTTATTTACTTATTTTTTACGGTTTGAGGGTTTTAGGAATGTGTTGTTTTCATTTTCATTTACTTAT